>NW_007253733.1:0-3975 GCF_000164805.1 Carlito syrichta | reverse complement strand
GTTTCATTCAGGCACCCTGTTGATAAGAGGTGTTTTCCCATCCCCAGGCAGATATTTGCTACTGTTACTCCCATCCCACGCCCCCCCATAGTTTCTCAGTACCGTCAGTCATAGTTTCTCAGTACCATCCAGGTTGCTGTGAAATTCATGATTTTGTTCTTTTTTATGGCTGCATAGTATTCCATCATGTATATGTACCACATTTTTTTAATCGAGTCCTCTTTTGATGGGCAGCATGGCTATTTCCAGGTTCTTGCTATTGTGAACAACGCTGCGATAAACATACATGTGCAGGTATCTTTTTTATAGAGTGATTTGTGTTCTTCAGGGTGTATTCCCAGTAGAGGGATTGCAGGGTCATATGGAAGGTCGATTTTTAGAGCTTTTAGGAATTGTCACACTGCTTTTCACAGAGGTTGCACTAGTTTATATTCCCACCAACAGTGTAGAAGTGTTCCCTTTTCACCACACCCTCTCTAGCAGCTGTTATTTTTTGAGTTGTTGATAATTGCCATTCTGACTGGAGTTAGGTGGTATCTCAGTGTGGTTTGATTTGCATCTCCCTGATGATTAGTGACGTTGAGCATTTCTTCATGTGTTTGTTGGCTGCTCGGATGTCTTCTTTTGTGAAGTGTCTGTTCATATCTTTTGCCCATTTTATAATGGAGTTGTTTGTTTTCTTCTTTTCAGTATGTTTCAGTTCCTTGTAGATCCAGGATATTAAGACTTTGTCAGACCTGGAGTTGGCAAATACTTTTTCCCAGTCTGTAGGCTGTCTCCCTGCTCTCTTGATGGTTTCTTTGGCTTTGCAGAAGCTTGTCAGTTTAATAAGGTCCCACTTGTCTATCTTCTCTCTTATGACCTGTGGGTTTCGGGTTTTGTTCAGGAATTGGATGCCAGTTCCGATTTCCATTAGGGTATTTCCTTCCTTTTCTAAGGTTCTTATGGTTTGAGGTTTTACATTTAGGTCTCTGATCCATTTGGAGTTAACCTTTGTGCATGGGGATAGATAGGGGTCCTGTTTCAATCTTCTGCATGTGGTCAGCCAGTTTTCCCAGCACCATTTACTGAATAGGTTCTCCTCTTCCCAGTGGTAGATGGTGGGGGCTTTGTTGAAGATGAGTTGGTTGAGAAATTGAGGTTTTGCTTCTGGAATCTCCATTCTATTCCATTGATCTATATGCCTGTTCCTGTAGCAATACGAAGCTGTTTTGATGACTGTAGCTTTATAGTAGTTTAAAGTCTGGTATTGTGATACCACCTGCTTTGTTTTTTTTGCTGAGGATTATTCTGGCTATTCTTGGATGTTTTTGTTTCCATATGAATTCCTGTGTTGTTTTTTCTAGGTCTGAGAAGAATGTTGTTGGTAATTTAATGGGTATTGCATTGAATTTGTAGATTGCCTTAGGTAAGATGGACATCTTCACAATGTTGCTTCTTCCAATCCATGAGCATGGGATATTTTTCCACTTGTTCATGACAGCTTTGATTTCTTTGAGCAGTGTTTTGTAATTTTCATTGTAAAGGTCTTTCACGTCTCTGGTTAGGAAGATGCAAGGTATTTCATTTTTTTGTGGCTATTTGAATGGAATTGTGATTTTTATTTGGGTTTCTGTTTGTTTATTATTGGTGTAGAGAAATGTGATTGTCTTTTGTACATTTATTTTGTATCCTGAGACTTTGCCGAAGGCCTTTATCAATGTAAGGAGGCTTTTGACAGATTCTCTTGGGTTTTCAAGGTACACAATCATATCATCTACAAAGAGAGACAAATTGACTTCCTCTTTTCCTATTTGAATACCTCTGATTGCCTCCTCTTCTCTGATTGCTGTAGCCGGGACTTCCAATACTATGTTGAACAGGAGGGGTGAGAGTGGGCATCCTTGTCTAGTTCCAGTTTTCAGGGGAATTGGTTCAAATTTTTGTCCATTTAGGAGTATGCTGGCTGTGGGTTTCTTGTAGATGGCTTTTACTATTTTGAGGTATGTTCCCCATATGCCTAGATGTTCAAGGGTTTTTATCAAGAAGGGGTGCTTTTATCAAAAGCTTTTTCTGCATCTAATGATATGATCATGTGGTTTTTGTTTTGACATTGTTGATGTATTTAATTGCATTTATGGTTTTACAAATGTCGAACCAGGCTTGCATCCCAGGAATGAAGCCTACTTGGTCATGGTGGATGATTTTTGAGATGAATTGCTGAATCCGGTTTGCTAGGATCTTGTTGAGAATTTTAGCATCTATGTTCATCAAAGATATTGGCCTGTAGTTCTCTTTCTTTGTTGGATCTTTACCTGGCTTGGGTATCAATGTGATGTTGGCTTCATAAAATGATTTGGGGAGAGTTCCATCTTTTTCAATCACCTGGAATACCTTCAGTAGGACTGGTATCAGCTCCTCCTTGAATGTCTTGTGGAATTCTGCTGGAAAGCCATTTGGCCCATGGCTTTTTTTTGTAGGAAGTTTTCTTATTATGTAGTCGATTTCCTTGATTGTTATTGGTCTATTTAGGGTCTCAATTTCTTCTTGTTCCAACCTAGGTAGGTTGTGTGATGTCAGAAAGTCCTCCATTTCCTTAAGGTTTTCAAGTTTGTTTCCATACAAGTGTACGTAGTAGTCTCTAATGATCTTTTGTATTTCTTCAGGGTCAGATGTGACTTCATCTTTTGTGTTTCTGATTATGTTTATTTGGTTTTTTTCTCATTTTTTCTTGGTCAGTCTAGCTAGGGGACCATTGATCTTGTTTATTCTTTCGAAGAACCAGCTTTTCGTTTCATTGATTTTTTGTATTATCTTTTTGTCTTCTATGTCCTGGATTTGGGCTTTTATTTTGGTGATCTGGATTCTTCTGCTGAAATTAGGGTTTTGGTGGTCTTGCTTTTCCAGTTTCTTTAGGTGGCTTGTTAGGTTGTGAATTTCTGTTCCTTCCATTTTCTTCATGTGTGTTTGGGGATATAAATTCCCCTCTTACTACATCTTTCAGGGCATCCCAGAGATTTTGGTAAGATGTTTTTTCATTTTCATTTATTTCCAGGTATGTTTTGATCCCTGTTTTGATTTCATCATTGACCCAGGAGTTGTTTAGCATCATACTATTTAGTGTCCATGTCTTTGTGGGTTTTGGGGGGACTTTGTTGGTGTCAATGTTTATTTTTATTCCACTGTGGTCCAAGAAGGTGTTTGGTAGAATTTCGGTCCTTTTAAATTGCTTATGCTTGATTTATGGCCGAGTATGTGGTCAATCTTAGAATTTGTTCCATGTGGTGATGAGTAGAATGTGTATTCTGTGGTCTTTGGATAGAGTGTTCTGTAGGTATCAATTAAGTCCATTTGGTTCAAAGTCACATTGAGGTTCCGGATCTCCTTGCTGATTTTTTGACCTGATCATCTGTCTAGGGTTGTGAGTGGGGTATTAAAGTCCCCAGTTATGATAGCGTTAGAGTCAATATCTTTCTTTAGTTTTCCAAGAAGTTGCTTTATGAAAGTTGGCGCACCTATGTTGGGTGCATATATGTTTAGGATAGATATTTCTTGTTGATGGATTGAGCCTTTTATCATTATGTGGTGGCCTTCTGTATCTTTTTTGATTTTTAATAGCTTGAAGGGAATTTTGTCTGAAATTAAATCACTACTCCTCCTTTCTTTTGTATTCCATTCGCCTGAAAGTTTGTTTCCCATCCTCTTACTTTGAGTCTGTGGGTGTCCTTTCTAGTGAGGTGAGTCTCTTGAAGGCAATAGATTGTTGCCTGATGATATTTTATCCATTTTGCCATTCTATGTCTTTTCAGTGGTGCATTTAGTCCATTCACATTTAGGCTAATAATTGAAATGCAAGAGTTGATCCCTGTCATAAGGTTCTTACAGAGTTGTTCCTGTTTGTTTGTTGTCTTTCTTTGGGTTTTGGAGTTGGGTCATGTGTGTTTTTAATCTTTTGCCTGTACTCTGGTGAAGAATGCTGTTGTTCTTTTTTCTTTT
>NW_007253732.1:40684-42997 GCF_000164805.1 Carlito syrichta | reverse complement strand
AAAATTGAAATACCTTGGCATCTTCCTAAACAGAGATGTGAAAGACCTTTACAATGAAAATTACAAAACACTGCTCAAAGAAATCAAAGCTGACATGAACAAGTGGAAAAATATCCCATGTTCATGGATCAGAAGAATCAACATTGTGAAGATGTCCATCTTACCTAAGGCAATCTACAAATTCAATGCAATACCCATTAAATTACCAACAACATTCTTCTCAGACCTAGAAAAAACAACACAGGAATTCATATGGAAACACAAACATCCAAGAATAGCCAGAACAATCCTTAGCAAAAAAAATAAAGCAGGTGGTATCACAATACCAGACTTCAAACTTTACTATAAAGCTACAATCATCAAAACAGCTTGGTATTGGTACAGGAACAGGCATATAGATCAATGGAACAGAATTGAGATTCCAGAAGCAAAACCTCAATTTCTCAACCAACGCATCTTCGACAAAGCCCCCACCACCTACCACTGGGGAGAGGAGAACCTATTCAGTAAATGGTGCTGGGAAAACTGGCTGACCACATGTAGAAGATTGAAACAGGACCCCTATCTATCCCCATGCACAAAGGCTAACTCCAAATGGATCAGAGACCTAAATGTAAAACCTCAAACCATAAGAACCTTAGAAAAGGAAGGAAATACTCTCATGGAAATTGGAACTGGCATCCAATTCCTGCACAAAACCCGAAACCCACAGGTCATAAGAGAGAAGATAGACAAATGGGACCTTATTAAACTGACAATCTTCTGCAAAGCCAAAGAAACCATCAAGAGAGCAGGGAGACAGCCTACAGACTGGGAAAAAGTCTTTGCCAACTCTAGATCTGACAAAGGATTAACATCCTGGATCTACAAGGAACTGAAACGTACTGAAAAGAAGAAAACAAACAACCCCATTATAAAATGGACAAAAGATATGAACAGACACTTCACAAAAGAAGACATTCGAGCAGCCAACAAACACATGAAGATATGCTCAACCTCACTAATCATCAGGGAGATGCAAATCAAAACCACACTGAGATACCACCTAACTGCAGTCAGAATGGCAATTATCAACAACTCAAAAAATAACAGCTGCTGGAGAGGGTGTGGTGAAAAGGGAATGCTTCTACACTGTTAATGGGAGTGTAAACTAGTGCAACCTCTGTGGAAAGCAGTGTGGCGATTCCTAAAAGCTCTAAAAATCGACCTTCCATATGATCCTGCAATTCCCTACTGGGAATATACCCTGAAGAACTCAAATCACTCTATAAAAAAGATACCTGCACACATATGTTTATCGCAGTGTTTTTCACAGTAGCAAGAACCTGGAAACAACCATGCTGCCCATCAAAAGAGGACTGGATTTTAAAAATGTGGTATATATACACGATGGAATACTACGCAGCCATAAAAAAGAACAAAATCATGAATTTCGCAGCCACCTGGATGGAACTAGAGTCTATAATACTGAGTGACCTCTCACAGAAACAAAGATCCGAGTATCACATGTTCTCACTCATATAATGGACCCTGAACATCCAATGTAATACTATAAGAAAATGACGGACGGTACTGGGAAACTATGGGGGGGATGGGATTAACAGTAGCAAATATATGTCGGGGGATAGGAAAACACCTCTTATCAACAGGGTGCTTGAATGAAATGTAATTGTACACCTAACCCTTAACTGTACCCCACAAAATCATAATAAAAATATTGATTAAAATAAAAAAATAAATAAAAGTGGAAAAATAGTAATGATGGTCAAAAAAAAAAAAAGGAGCCACCCTCAAAGATACTCCTAGAATAACATTTGACCAAATGTGTGGGTACTGCATAGCCTAATCAAGTTGACACATGAAATTCACTGTCACAAATCTATTTGTTTTCTGATTCTTAATTTATTTACCTGTTTTTGTTAATTGTGTTCTATCTTCTTTAAACTTACTCTGTTTTTCTATCCTTTTATATTGCTTGGTTAACTCATTCATTTAGAACCTGTTTCCCTTTCTAGTTCAAATATTTATGACTATACAATTGTTTCTTAGTACTGTACTTCAACATTCTCAAATTAATTTATTTTTTTGAAATCTGTATTAGTTATACATTGCTTAACAATTTTTTTTTTTTTTTTTTGAGTTGGAGTCTCACTCTGTCACCCAGACTGGAGTGCAGTGGCCGCCTGGCCAACACAGCCTCGGCCTGCCGGGCTCCGGCAATTCTTCCGCCTCAGCCTTCCAAGTAGCTGGAACTACAGGCGCGCGTTACCACGCCCGGCTGATTTTTGATTTATTGTAGAGATGAGGTCTCAC
>NW_007253732.1:28826-40664 GCF_000164805.1 Carlito syrichta | reverse complement strand
TACTGGGAAACTATGGGGGGGAGGGGGTTGGGATTAACAGTAGCAAATATCTGTCGGGGGATGGGAAAACACCTCTTATGAACAGGGTGCCTGAATGAAACGTCATTGTACACCTAACCCTTAACTGTACCCCACAAAACCATAATAAAAAATATTGATTAATAAACAAAAAAGAAACTTCACTGAATACATATTAGATCTCCTTCCACATACCATAAGCTTTTTAAGTGATTTTTGTACTTTTCATCATTTTTATCCATGTTCTTTCCTGTATTTTTTTGTCTCATCTCTCAATTCATAATTGCTTTTTGGGTTTTTTTTTTCCTGTACACATGTTATGTTGTTTAAATACATTCACTGAGATCTTAACTCGTTCCTGCACTTTTACTACTGGAAATTTCATTTCATAAATTTTTATATTTTAAACTCTCTTTTGAGATTTATCAACTTGACCTTTATTATCACCACTATTTTAAAGTCTCTGTCAGATAGCTTTAAAATATAAATCTTTTGGGGGTCTTTTCATGAGTATGTGTGTGTGTGTTTATGTGTATGCATTTCCTCTAGCTTTCCTGCTAATTGTTGTATTCTTATCACTTGGTTATATTGAATCATGCACTGAAAAGCACAAGTGAATACTGTAGAGATAATTTGTGTCTCTGGATGGTAGTATTTAGTCCAAGGAGAATTTATTTTGCCTTTGTCAGACAAGAAGTCCATGACCTTAAAACAGATAATATGGTTATTCAAAAGAGGTCTTAGTCTTAGTGAAGACTAATTTATATCTTGTTCACTTTTAAACCCATTTTGAGGTTTTTAGTGATCCTACATGAAATATAGGAATGTATATCATGGCCTCTCCTATTTAATTAATCATTAACTATAATTTTTATTCTCCTAGTTTATGATTCTGCCAAAGATGCTTCTCATCTTCTGAACATTTGAGCCAAAGCTTTCAAAATTATCTATTGCTCTGAGTAGAAAAAAATCTATATGTTTTCATATATCTATATATATCGTATTCATGACATGACTTCCTCCCTTTCCTGGATTATTATCTCACAATTTCTCAAAATGTGCTTCCTCTCTAATACCATCAAATTACATTTTTAATATTTATAAGTTTTTATAATAATTCTCAGAAACGGAGAATTAGCTTGTCCCTAGATACTTTAAAATGATAATTTGGATAGAATAAAAAGAAACCTTAACTTTTTGTTTTAGCCTTGAAATCTGACATGAGTGAGTCCTATTCAAGAAACTGCTGTTGTCACTATCAAAATTCTTTGTCCATTTCATACATTCTGTGAATTTTAAAAATTCTAAACATATACATGCAGAGTATGTAATATGTTGCAAAGTTCTCAGAAATTGCTATCTGATAATCCTCTACTAAATTATATTGGCTCATTTTATCTAGTCTGAAAACAAATGATTCTGGGAGAAGTGAGTAGGATAGAAATTACATATACAAGAAACACAATAAGAAATCAAGAATACTAAATCTGATAGAATTGAGATATTACCATATCCTATAATTTTTTAAAAATTAGAATTCAAAAATATTCTTCCCTGTTGCTGTTCAAGAGATTTTCCAACCAGGTACAATATAGAAGATATTATATTGAAATTGTAGATCCTGGTGAGTAAACTTATTTGGTAAATTACTTAACAACCATAAGAGAGATGGAAGCAAAAACACAGTTGAACTTCAATCCATTTATAATATAGCATTTTATAATTCAAGTTGCTAATCTTGTTTTTTTAGATCCCAATATTCTTTAGCAACTGAAAGAGACTTCACCAATGACTTTCTAGTTGCTGTAGAATTTTGTGAGGCCATACTATTCGCTCATTCTTGGCAAGTTCAACAGAATTCCTCGTGAGTTACCCACATAGGCTTCTCACAGACCAAGATGATAAAATTCTCACAGATGATGTCAGCATACGAGAAAAAGTACTTTTGACTTCAATAAAACTTATTTCAAGCATCAATAAAGTTACAGGTATGATTAAAATATAATATGAATGAAATTGAAATAAACCAAAGTCATACAACATCTGAATATATTTAATAACTTCTTCAACAAGAATTATTATCTAACATATTTTAGGTAAACTAAATACAATTGGTGATAATTGCTAAAGCTCATCTTTTAAGAATCCAATATCTTAATAGATAAAATAGTTGTATAAATTATTACAAGTATACTCAGTTGGACAACAACCAGGTCTCTTTCTTCCCAGGAAAATATTCACTCCAATAAATAAAACATTGTAGGCAGGAGTAGAAAGGGAGTTACCATGGGTCTTAAAATTTTTGTTTGGAGTAAAATAATAATACAGTCATGCATAGCTTAACAATGGGAATGCCTTGTGATAAATGGATTGATAGGCACTTTTGTCACTCTGTGTATGTTTTAGAGTGTACTTACACAAACTTAGAAGACATATACATAACTACACACCTAGATTATGTGGTGTAGCTTATTGCTCCTAGACTACAAATTGTATAGCATGTTATTGTATTGAATGCTTTATACAGTTAGAACACAATAGTATTTGTGTTGCTGAACATATTTAAACCTTGAAAAAGTACAGTGATGATATATAATAATATTATGTCATATATGTGACTCATCATTAAGCTAAACATTGCTATGCAATGTGTGACAATACTTAGAAATTATCCTGTATTTATCCCATGCAATATTGTGGCTAAAGCATTTTGGGGTAATTTTTGAATACGTATTATTCTCAATTAAGCTAAATATCTCTTCACATAAGCTGTCAGACTACCCCAATGTAATGCCATTTCTTATATGCTTTGCCAAATCTAATACTGAGGTAGAACTACTAATATATTGCAAATTATATAATAAGAAAATAGTATTTAATGTATTTAATATGCTTTTATATGTCTAAATTGTATTGATATTCTTGTTAACTAACTGGAAACATCAATGTCCCTATTTTGCAGCAGGAGGTATATTTCTCTCTCTCTCTCTCTTTTTGTTTTTTGAGTTGGAGTCTCACTCTGTCACCCAGACTGGAGTGCAGAGGCCGCTGCAGCCTCGACCTGCTGGTCTCCGGCGATGCCTCCGCTTCAACCTTCCACGTAGCTGGAACTACAGGCGCGCGCTACCATGCTCGGCTAATTTTTTTTAATTTTTATTGTGGAGATGAGGTCTCGCCAAGTTACCCAGTCGAGTCTCGAACGGGCGGGCTCAGGCAATCCACTCACCTCAGCCTCCCAAAGCACGGGATTACAGGCTGAGCTACGGAGCCCAGCTAGGAGGTATTTCTAAAAACTTGGAAGAAGTTCATGTCTTCTTCCAAACTATTTCAGGCCTCGGGATGGTTCATCATTAAAAGGTTACTCTTAATACCAAGTCCCTAGGAGCCTAAATTTATATTGCTAATATGTTGATCAACTTAATTCCATAATAAAAAGCATTATATGCTAAAATTTTTATGGTGAAAATTTATTTGGTTCCTTCTATCTCTTTTGCATCTTTGCAATTCTGAATTTGTCAACCAATAATCTCTCCACCTAACTCCATTGTAACTACACATCAGATAAAGCCGAATTAATTCTATAGCATGCCTGAGTTACATATAAATATGCAGATATTTATGTTTAAGGCAGATTGTACTACTTAGGGTTTTTAACTTTTTTTTCTCAATTCTTGCTCATAGATTACCTGGTAAACAAATTTTTCTCCATTAGGTAATTCTTACCAAATACAACTTTGGATACACGAATAGAGTTTTTAAGTACCTTATTTTCCAGACCTGAAATCAAGTACCTTGTAATATGAGCACAATTATCAGACTGTATAGTGAAAAAGATATGAGTGTCTGAGACTGGAGGAATCATTTTAACCATCCAGAAGGCATTCCAGGGTAAATAACTAAAATCTGTGATTTTCCATTTTCCTTCTTTTATGTTCTTTTGCTATTATTGCAGCCACTTTTTTGGGGGGGAAGCATATATTAAGGATAACAGTTAAAGATTATTTAAAACCTCCCATCATAAGGTTTTTGCTGATGGTGTTCACCAAAATAACTATATTAGGAGAAGGATCTTCTAATGGTTCAAGACACAAGTTGACCATGTGTCACACCTCAATTTTCCTCAAATTCCAGCATTTTTTTGTTAACTCCTCCAAAATTGTCCATTATGAAATATATTGAAAATATATTATCAGTGTTCCTTACAAGGTCTTCTTAAGAAAGATCCACTGCTCAAAAACAAACAGGTTTATTAATATCTATATACAAATGAAGTAGTTTTACTTAAAGGAATAGAACTAAAAACTCCCTGCAAATTTTGTTCGTTGTTGAGGGTTTGGGAGGCACGAGCCCCTTCTAGACCGCCGGCTTTAATAAAGGGCTTACTTACTAATTTGACCTTTAATTGGGCTGGCTATCTAATCTCTAGCAATTCGCGTATAACAACACTGAATGAGGACAAGTTGAACGCCTGTCCTGTAAGAACTGGAGTAAGACAAGGATGCCTGTTCTCACCACTCCTGTTAGATATAGTACTGGAAGTTCTAGCCAGGACAATTAGGTAAAAGAAGGAAATAAACGGCAAACAAATTGAAAAAGAAACTGTCCCTTTTTGCAGATGACAAATCTTATATATAGAAAGTCCATAAAGACTCTACCAGAAACCTCTTTGAACTCATATATAAATTCAGTAAAGTTGAAGAATACATAATCTACAACCAAAAACAAATACAACATCCTGATTCCCCAAGGGAGATTAGAAGTATGAACTATGAAAAGGTATTCCTCCAAATTGGATCAGCTTATATTACATAGGGCAAAATCCAAAATTTCAATCAGGGTTTATGACCTTTTATTAATTTATCAACAATTGATGGTAATGTATCATAATTTACATTGAATTTAAACATTTAATCATTGTTGATTATTAATTCAATAGTTATTAGCTACCCAAATTAATAGCAACATAAGTTAAATTAAAATTCAAACAAACAATGACAAAATTATGTTAAACTCGCATAGACGAAGAACTAATTTTTGAAAGTATTGTTCCTTGAGATACTGCCATTGTTATTTTTATTTCCTTATGACTTTTCAAAAGCATTGAATGTTGAAGAATACATTTCAAAATATCTAGAAAGTTTCAATGCAGTTTGTTACTTCTTATAATTTTTCATACAGTCAAAGACATTGTTCCTAGAAAATATATAAAGTTATTAACAAGTCATTGGTCAAAATTTGATCTAGCTACCCACATGTTGTAAGTGGTAGAAACAAAATATAATTAGTATGCAGATAGTGTATGCTCAGATACATACTACAATAAATTACATAAGGTTTTGAATAGTTAAACTGTGTGATTTTGCCTTCATTATCCAAACTCATGGGAAATCGGCAAAAAATATAATTAACTAAAGAAAACTATCGGCAAAACATACTACTGTAAATAAAGAAATAAAATTTTTTTTAACAGTCACCATTCTCTTAAGATAAATTTAGACAAAGTAAAGATTTTTATTTTGATGAAATGCAATTAATTTTTTTTTCTATTATATGTGTTAAGATCACTGCTCAACCTAAATGTATTGTATGTTTATTTATAAGGTTTTGTAGTTGTACAATTTATGTCTGAATCTACTATTCATTTTGAATTAATTTTTATAAGATATGAGGGTTTTCATTGAGTTTTTTTAGTAGGATGTGGTACTATGGATGTTGAAGTACTTTAGAACCATTTGTTAAAAAAACTTTTCTTTTTCATTTGAATTGTGTCTGCACCTTTGCCAAAAAACAATCCAGGATGTTTATGTAAATCTAATTTGGAATTCTGTATTCTGATTTATATGTCTATCCTTCTGCCAATTTCATATTGTCTAGATTATGTAGTCAGACTTAATATCAGATAGAATAATTTATTCTATTTTGCTATTTTTTGAAATGTTTTTACCTACTCAGCCCTTTGCATCCCATTTAAATTTTAGAATGAGACATTTCTATATCTGCAAAAATTGCTGGATTTTAATAGGTATTTGATGAGAATTTATATTTTTGCTGTGCTGTGTCTTCTGATATATAAATATCAATCCATTTTTTTAGAATCTCAAATTTTTTTTAGTGTTTTGTAAGTTTCAACATACAGATTTGCATATGTTTTCTTTCTTTTTTTTTTTTTTGGATGCATATGCTTTCTTGGACTTATCCCTATTCTTAAGTATTTTGACTTTTGGAGAAGTTTAATTAAGATTGTGTTTTAGTTTAGATTTCCATGTCTTTTGCTAGTATATACAAATATGGTTATTTTTTGTGATCTTGCTGAACTCACTTTTTATTTCTAAAGACATTTCATATTGTCTTGTTGGAATGTTTTAAAGTTAGATTTCTTGAGATATGTAGACTCATGTTATCTGCAAATAGGGCAGTTTTGTTTCTTGTTCTTCAACTTGTATGCGTTTTATTTTCTTAAATTGCCTAATTGCTCTGGCTAGGATTTCTACTACTACTTTTTTTTTTTCCAGTCTTAAGGAGAAAGCATTTTATAGTTCTCAATTAACTGCAATGTTAGCTATAGATTTTTTTGGTAATGTTCTTTATCAAGTTGAGGAAGTTTCTCTCCTTAGTTTGCTGAGAGTTTTTTTGTTTTTGTTTTTTGGGTTTTTTTAAATCATGAGGTGTGATAAATTTTTGCAAATGTTTTTTGCATCAATAGGTATAATCATATGACATTTTTCCTTTAGTATGTTGATTTTATGAATTATATTACTTGATTTAAACTTATTAAGCCAATCTTGCATACCTGGAACAAACCACGTTTTGGCATAATAAAAAGCTCTTTTGTATATTATTGGATTCAGTTTGCTAACAATGTGTTGAGAATTTCTGCTTTAAAATTTAACATGGCCGGGCTTGGTGACTGAGCCTGTCATCCCAGCACTTTGGGAAGCTGAGGCAAGTGGATTGTCTGAGCCTGAGGGTTCGAGACCAGCCTGGGCAACTTAGAAAAGACCTCGTCTCTACAATAAATAAAAAAATAGCCGGGCATGGTAGCATGCGCCTGTAGTTCCGGCTACTTGGAAGGCTGAAGTGCAAGGACCACGAGAACCCAGCAGGTCAATGCTGGGGTGGCCATGAGCTTGCCACTGCACTCCAGCCTGGGTGATAGAGTGAGACTCCAACTCAAAAAAATAAATAAATAAAAATAAAAATAACATATATGAATAAGGTTTTTTTCTTTTCTTCTTTTTGTACTGTTTGTGTGTCAGGATTTGGTATACAGATCTTATTGGAAAGTCTTCCCTCATCTTCTATTTTCTGAAACAAGCTGTACAGATTTGAAACTAGTTCTTTAAATGTTTCATAGAATTCTACAGTGAAGCAATAGGCCTGTAGATTTATTTTTCAGAAGTTTTTAAATTATTAATTCAATTTCTTATATAGCTTAAGACTGTTCCAGTTATTTTGTGTTCAGTGAGTTCTACTAGTTTGTGCTTTTAGGAGAATTGACTCATTTCTTCTAACTTATCAAATTTATAAGCATATAATTATTCATACTCTTTTCTTATTATTATTTTGCTGTCTTTGGTAATATCTCCTGTATTTTTCCCAACCCTGAAAATTTGTGTTTTCTCTCTTTTTTAAATCATTGTCCATCTTGCCAGATCAATTTTATTGATCTTTTTTTTAAAGAATCAGGATTTTTGTTCATTCATTATCTCACATTGTTTTCTTATTTTTAATGTCATTGATTTTTGCCCTTGTCTTTATTACTTCCTTCTTTCTGCTGGCTTTGATTTTTTTTTTTTTTTTTTTTTGCATTTTAAAATTTAGTCCAATAGATTTTTATTTACTTTGACAAGTTTTCTTTGGCCTGTGTATTTTTTTTTTGTAATTATATTGTTTAATTTTCAAGTGTATGGGGATTTTTCTCTACCTCTATGCCACAGATTTTTTAATTTAGTTCCAATATTCTAAATTAATTTGATCCCCAAAACTATGCATAATTTCAATTTTTAAAAACTTGTTGAGTTTGTTTATGGTCCAGAATATGGTCTATACTGGTGAATGTTCCATGGGCACTTGAACATGTGTGTGTGTTTTGCTGTTATTGAGTGAAGTGTTCGAGTAACATCAACTAGATTCTGTTGCTTGATGGTGTTGTTCACTCCTTCCACGTAATTGTTAATCTTTTGTCTAATAATTCTATCAGTTACTAAAAAATGAATATTGAGTCTTCTAAATAAAATTACAAATTTGTCTATTTCTTATAGACAGTATGCAGTTGAATTATGGTTTATTTTATCCATTCTATCAATATGTGTCTTTTAGTTAGTGGATTTAGACCATTTACATTTGCAGTAATTAGTGATATGTTAGAACTCAAGTCTTCACTTTATCATTGGTTTTCTGCTTCGCTTGATTTGTTTTAACTTTTTTTTCTTGTTCTCATCTTTCTCTGTCTTATATGAATATTTTTAGAATTCCATTTAGATTTACTTCTGCTTTTCTTAGTCTGTCTTTTTGTATAGGTTGCTGTAGGAATTTCATTAGACATAAATAAATTGCCACTGTCTACTGCTGACATTTTACCATTTCAAGTGAAGCGTGAAAACCTTGCTTCCATTTAGATCCCTTTATCTTCTCATTTTTCATCCATTAAGCATAACATGAGATGATGTTATAATTTTTGCTTTGACAATTAAACACGATTTAAACATACATGAGTATTCCATTATATCTATCCCTATTTTGACCTATTTCATTGTTCTTTATTTTCTGAAGTTCCCAGCCTCCTTCTGTTTTTATTTTCCTTCTGTTGGTTAAGTTTATTTAGCAACTCTTTAATTATAAGTCTGCAAAAAAAGATTTCCCCTAGTGAACATTTGTCTAAAGCTGTCTTTATTTTCCTTTTATTCCTGAGAAATATTTCTTCCAGCGTTTGAAAAACGTTGGGCCAATTTATTCTGGCTTTCATTATTTCAGATGATAGATTTGTTGTCATTAAATCATTGTTCCCCTTTAGGTGTTACTGCTCTCCAATTTCTACACCCACTTTCCCAGTATAAAAAACAATGTAGCTGCTGCTTCATTTCTACATTTCTAACCTTATGCAAAACTCCTTGACAGATCTTAACTAGAATGATATAGTGAAGAAAATCTTACTTCCACCTTGCCAACTGAGCATAGTATAACACCATCACAACCCTCTCACTGTCAACTTGGCATCCATAAACCTGTTTAAACTATACTAATCTTCCACATAAAGACAATAGAAGCATCATGCTTCTGCCTAATATGATGCAAATAGACCTCATGCAACTGAAAATGCATATTAAAATAAGGAGCAAACAGTCATAACTATTCTAATCCTAATTTTTACAAGTCACATCACCACTGGGAATGTTTATACTTACCATTTTAGACTGTCTGTTTTATGTTCCCTTTGCCTTCAGCAGGCACCTCAGCTTTTTGTGGATTTTGACTGGAAGTGACACAAACCTTCATTCCTGAAAGGTCTAGAATTCTAAACAGTGCTGCCCAAATTGAATTGTTATCCTTTCTTATTCACTTAATTACAAGACATGAGACAACTAAAAGCATATTAGGGATCTCTTGTATTCTAGACATACTTCTTTCTTTCTTTTTTTTTGAGTTGGAGTCTCCCTCTGTCACCCAGACTGGAGTGCAATGGCTGTTCCCGGCCACCGCAGCCTCGACCTGCTGGGCTCCGGTAATCCTTCCGCCTCAGCCTTCCAAGTAGCCGGAATTACAGGCATGCACTACCACGCCTGGCTGATTTTTTGATTTATTGTAGAAATAAGGTCTCACTGCCCAGGCGGGTCTCGAACCCGCGGACTCAGGCAATCCACTCACCTCAGCCTCCCAAAGGCGCGGGATTACAGGCTGAGCCACCGAGCCCGGCGACATACTTCTTTCTAATTCCACTGTGTAGATACCTAGTTTCCGCACAAAATGTCACTATTGTCTTGGCCTCTTTATCTTCCTGCTCATTTACTAATATGAGAAGTTTAAAGTGGTCAACTTACAGTCTCAGCTTTCAACTTGAAGGAGCTAATTTTGTATTTCCTGGGGGAAATACCCTCCCCTTGAAATGAAGAAAACTAGACCAGCATAGCCCAAAGTCTCAGGCACAACAACCAAATGTTTATAGTGGATGTATTTCAGGAGCCCTACATCAGACAGGGTGTTCACATAATGTTTACCTATCTTGAAGAAATCACCCAGAGGACAGGTTTGCAAAGACATGGGTTTATTAATACTTACAGGAAGAACTGATGGCGGGCCGTAGGTACAAAGCCCTTTGTGTCCCAATAGATGCTGGGAGAGATTATATACTCCCAGAGGGAAGAAAGATTATGACACATACAGCAACATTATGTGCAAAGAAGCAGCAACAAGGATGTCTACCCTCTTAGCAGTCATCGACTACATGAGTATGCACATGCTTAAGAATACCTTGACTGGGTGTACACAGCCTTTGTCAGGAGCCATGCTCCCAGTCATGTAACAGCTATCAGCTGGTGGAGGGGAGAGTGGAGCATATCTCCTGTATGTACCCCACATTCCACCTCTACATTTAGCCACTCCACCCTTACAATCTGTATGGTACATTTGTCTTCCGGATGTCCTTGGGGTAAAGGATTACACGTTGCATCCAAATCCCACAAATACAACACAGTCTGCAAGCATCAAAAAGCAAAATGCCTAGAATTAATAACACCAATTATAACTTTCTTCCATACTGAGCTAAGAGAGAAAAACTAGTCAGACAAAGGGTCTGATCTGTGTCACGAATGACCTTGATTTCAGTATGTATGGCAGTTAAAGGATTGTGGGAAACACAACATTCTGCTTTTATCATGGCACTAGGCCTTCCTTGGGTGGATGTTGGCATGTCCAGAGCCATTCTATTCTACAAGTCTACTATAGGTAGCTGTGAGACTTCCTCATTTAATAACTACACAGTCTGAGAATTTGCATTAAGAGCATTAGTCATATGACTGACCAAGGCCTTCATTGCTTTCTCAATGTAAATATCCGCAGCTTGTGTTGGGGAAATTGCAAGAGGATAAAACCACCAAGGTGTGTGAGACTCTCTATGCCATGCAGAGAATGCATCCCAATTACTAGGTAGTTGGGGAGGGTTTAAAATATTCTGCCAGGGGTGTACGGCCATCCCCACATGCACCTCTCAGTTCAGTTGTACGGTAAATAGGGCCAGCCCTGGGATCCACATGTCCACAGGGTGCCTGAAGGTGGAGTTCTACCATCCCCACTTACTCATGCTATTCAGCACAGAGATATTGAGGAATAGCTCCTGTGGAGTTCATTCCACTCGTTTCCTCTCATTTTGGGTTCCATTTCTCTGGTCTATGCATAGAATAGCAAGCACCCATAGATGAACCTCCATGGCAGCCAACCACCCCTCCACATCCCACACCAAATATCCCAGTATTGGGTGTGTCTAATTTACTTGCTCTTTGACCAAGGCAAAAACTTGTTTTTTGGCATCATTATCCTGTCAAATGTCTGATTGTGTTGGTGATGATGTGGCTATTCCCTTCTCAGAGCCATGCCCATTCAATCTAATTTTCAGCTTGCATCATCCAGGGTAGCAGATGCAGGAATTTTGAGCAGATCCAACAGGCCAAATTGTTGTGAACTCACACCAAAGTCACTGCCCACTGCAAGTAGGTATTTCTTGTAACCAGGTTGGTTGACCAAAATTGTTACATGTATAAATCACAGAGATGCCGGGCTCGGTGGCTCAGCCTGTAATCCCACGCCTTTGGGAGGCTGAGGTGAGTG
>NW_007253732.1:1997-28806 GCF_000164805.1 Carlito syrichta | reverse complement strand
CCAATGCACTCCAGTCTGGGCGACAGAGTGAGACTCCAACTCAAAAAAAATTAAAATAAATAAGTAAATAAATAAATAAATCACAGAGATGAACCATTTCCCCCAGAAAAATAACAATGTTCTTATGAATTTTAGGATT
Organism: Carlito syrichta; assembly: GCF_000164805.1. Lineage (NCBI taxonomy): Eukaryota > Metazoa > Chordata > Mammalia > Primates > Tarsiidae > Carlito > Carlito syrichta. The sequence goes on along the minus strand of NW_007253732.1, from coordinate 28,667 downwards.
TTCCCTTTGTCTCTGACAATACTGGATAAGAGGACTCCTGGACCTTACAGAACATGGTATGCAAAACCTGGAAGGCCCTCCAGAAGTATAGCTATTCTGTCTCAAGACAAAACTGTTGCATGTGTCCTGCCTGGCAAATATGACTTGCCTCTGTTGGTAACTATTAAATAACTCTATTATTACCCTTAGCCTGGGTACAGGAAATACCTGTTGATGTATAAAAATACAACTGTCTTTTGCGTGTTGATATTGTATCCTGAGACTTTTGCCAAAGTCCTTCATCAGTAAAAGGTGATTTTTGACAGATTTCTTGGGTTTGCAAAGTATAGGATCATATTGTTTGCAAAGAGGCATAGCTTAACTTCCTCTTTTTCTATTTAGATACCCCTGATTTCCTTCTCTTGTCTGATTGCTCTAGCTATGACTTCCAACACCAGACTTCCAGACTCTAAAACCAAAATGAAATGGAGGACTTTCTGATATCACACAACCTCCCAAGATTGAAACAAGAAGATACTGAAATCCTAAATTGAACAATACCAATCCTGGAAATAGACTCCATCATAAAAGATAACTACCTACAAAAAAGAATCCCTGAGTCAGATAGCTTCTCAGTGGAATTCTACAAAACATACAAGGAGGAGATGATACCAATCCTATCAGAAGTATTCTGAGCAACTGAGAAAGATGGAATCCTCTCCTAATTACTTTATGAAGCTAACAGCACACTGATACTCAAACCTGGCAAAAACCCAACAAGGAAAGAGAACTACAGGCCAATCTCCTTGATGAACATAGACGCAAAAATTCTCAATGACGTTTGATCAAATCAAACCCAACAACACATCTCAAGAATCATCCACCATGACCAAGCAGGCTTCATTCATAGGATGCAGGGCTGGTTCAACATCCGCAACAATGGGGTGAGAGTGGGCGCCCTTGTCTTATCCCCATTTCCAGAGCAAATCCTTCCAACTTCTGCCCATTGAGCAATACATTGGCTATAAGTTTATCATAGATGGCACTCACTATTTTGTGGAATGTTCCTTCTGTGCCTAGGTGCTCAAGGGTTTTTATCAAAAAGTGATGGTGGATTTTGTCAAAAACTTTTTGTGCAGCTAATGATATATCATAGGTTCTTGTTTTTACATCTGTTGATGTATTTAATTACATTTGTGGTCTTGTGGCTGTTGAACTAGCCTTGCATCCGAGGAATGAAGCCTGCTTGGTCATGGTGGATAATTCTTGAGATGCATTGTTGAATTCAATTTTCTCAAGTCTTGTTGAGAATTTTTGCATCTATGTGCATCAGGAAGACTGGCCTATAGTTCTCTTTCCTTGTTGGGTCTCTGCCAAGTTTGAGTATCAGTGTGATGTCAGCTTCATAAAATAATTGGGGGAGGATTCTACCTTTCTCAATTGCCCAGAATACTTTTGATAAGATTGGTATCAGCTCCTCCTTGTATGTTTTGTAGAATTCCACTAAGAAGCCATCTGGTCCAAGGGTGTTTTGTTTTGTTTTGTTTTTTGTAAGTAGCTTTGTTATGATAGAATCTATTTCCTGGGTTAGTATTGGTCTACTTAGGATTTCAATATCTTCTTGCTTCAAACTTGGGAGGTTGTGTGATGTCAGAAAGTCCTCCATTTCATTTAGGTTTTTTAGTTTGTTTCTGTACAGGTATGCTTAGTAATCTCTGATAATCTTCCGAATTTCTTCAAGGTCAGTTGTAATTTTATCTTTTGTGTTCCTAGGTGTGTTTATTTAGGTTTTTTTCTGTCTTTTTCTTAGCCAATTTGGTTAATGGTCTATCTTGTTTATCCTCTCAAAAAACCAGCTTTTGTTGTGTTGATTTTTTTTTTCTATGATACTTTTGTCTTCTATGTACTATATTTGAGATTCTACTTCGGTAATCTGAATTCATCTGCTAAAGTTAGGGTTTTGGTGGTCTTGCGTCTCCAGCTCTTTTGGGTGTGATGTCCATCTGTTTATTTGTGATCTTTCTGGTTTTATTTAATATGTGTGGGTAGAGTAATAAATTTCCCTCTTATTATTGCTTTCATATCATCCCAGAGAGTTTGGTATAATATATCTTTGTTTTCATCTGTTTCCGGAAATCTTTTAATTTCTGTCTCAATTTCTATGTTGACCCAGGAGTAATTAAGTAGTGTGTTATTTAGTGTCCATATATTTGTGTGTTTTTTGGGGGGGAGTGATATTTATTTTTGTTGCATTGTGGTCTGAGAAGATGCATGGCATTATTTCAGTCTTATGCAGTGTGTTTATGTTAGTTTTATGGCTGAGAAGTGGTCGATCTTGGAATATGTTCCATATGGTGATGAATAGAATATATATTCCATGGATTTGGGGTGGAGTGTTCTGTAGATATCTATTAAGTCCATTTGGTCAAGTGTCAAGTTAAGGTTTTGGATCTCTTTATTGATTTTTTTTTGCCTTGATGATCTATCTAAGGATGTCATCTAAGTGGGGTGTTTATGTCCCCAGTTATAATAATATTAGAGTCAATATCTTCTTTTAGCTTACTTAATAATTGCTTTAGAAATCCTGGTGTTCCTGTGTTGGGTGCATATATGTTTAGGATGAATATTTTTTGTTGATGGATTGAACCTTTTATGTAGTGTCCTTCTGCATCTTTTAAAATTTTTGATAGCTTGAAGTTTGTCTTGTCTCATATTAAAATCATGACTTCTGCCTTTTTTGTTTTCCATTCACTTGAAAATTTATTTTTTATCCTCTAAGTCTGTGTTTCCTTTGGCATGAGATGTGTTTCCTAGAGGCAACATATCATTGGATCTTGTTTTTTTTATCCAACTTGCCACTGTCTTTCTTTTCAGTGATGCATTTTGCCCATTCAGATTAACATTGATTATTGAAATGTAAGAGTTTATCCCTGTCATGGGGCTCTTATAAGGCTGTTTTGTTTTCTTTTAACTTTTGCTTTAATAAATGTGTGTGTTTTCAATTTTGCAGGTGTATTGTATACTTTGTTGGCTCTGTGTTTTTTTGAACTGCATAGTTGTTCTCCCCCGCCCCCCACTCCTTGGGCTTAATACCTTGTTAAGTGTCTCCTGTAGAGCTGGTCTACAAACAGCATAATCTTTTAGGGATTGGATATCTGGGAAAGATTTTAATTCTCCATTGCTGATGAAGCTGAACTTGGCTGGGTAGGAAATTCTTGGTAGAAATTGTTTATCTTTAAGAACTTTGAAGACTGGATTTCAGTCCCTTCCAACTTGTATTGTTTCTGACCAATAAGTCTGCCGCTATGCTGACTGCTTTTCCCCAGTAGGTAGTCTGACTTTTCTCTCTCACTGTCTTTAGGATTTTTATACCTGTATGTGTGGGTGAATTACTATGTGTCTAGGGTTTGGTCTTCTCATTTGATATCTTGTGGGGGTTTTCTGAATCTCTTGGGCTTGGATGGTTGTATCTCTGGTGCATGGGGCAAGCTGTCTTGGATCACCTCATGAAATACTTGTTCCAAGTTGTTCTCAGTTTTCCTTTCTGTTTCAGGTATATTGATCAGGCATAAGTTTGGGCTCTTGATATGATCACACATCTCTTGAAGGCTTTTCTCTGTCTTTCTGAGTTTTCTTTCTGTGTTTTTAACAGATCAGGTTAGTTCCATACTTCATTCTTCCAGTTCTGAGATTCTTTCTTCTCCTTGGTTAATTTTGCTTTCCATGCTTGTCAGCTTGTTACTTATTTCCTGGATGAAGTTTTTATGGCTAAAATCTCTGCTACAAGTTCTTTCAGAAATGCATCCAGTCTTTCTTGAATTTTGTTCACTTTTTCTATCCACTCTTTGATCCTTATTGTGTTCTGAAGTCAATCATTGGTGATTTCCATTGTTTGGGTTCTGAGGTCTGATTTTTCAGGTGCTGTCTCTTTGGTATTCTGGTGGTTATCTGTATTCTTCTGTTGGTTTTTCCTCATTTGTGACAGAACTCTTTATTTTCTTTTTAATTCCATTATCCAGTGGTAATGGGAGGATCTTTCACTTCTGTTCTTTGTTCAGCCCTCTATCCTTTTCTGAGCAGGGCCTCCAAATTTGTTCTCTTTTGGACCAGAGCTGGGAATGAGAAGCTGTGCTGCCTCTTTGTAGTTTTGAGAGTTGAATAAAGTGGAAGGTGGGGGCTAGGATTCAGAAACTACTTGCAGGTCACAATGTTCACTGACTAAGGTATGCACACCCTGAGATCCACTCTCCACCATCAACCTATATGGTGATGCAGTGGGTACATATGTGTAGGCCCTGACTCCAAGGTAAAGTTATAGCAATGAGGAGAACAGATAAAAGTAGACTATAATACAACAGGTAGAAAAAAAAACAAAAGCAAAAACAAAAAATAGCAACCCAAAGACAAACACACACACACACACACACACACACACACACAACAAAAAAATGAAAGCAGAATAAAAGAAAGGGGAAAAAAGTAAAATGGGGAAATTGCAAATCGAATCATCACACACGTTTACACACACACACTAAACAAAAACAGAGGAAAAACACAAAAATGAAATCCAACAAACATATACACAAACATACAAGGTAAAAAGCCGAAGGAGAAAAACGGTGAGGGGAGATTGCAATTTGAGTCATCACACACACATTTGCACACACTAAAAAAGAAAAACCAGAAACCAAACACTCACTCACACATATATAAAAAGACACATAATGAAAAGTGAAAGAATAAAAAAATCTGAGCTTGCTTCTGCATCCTGGGAAGTGCTAGGATCTGAGAAGAGTAGCCATGGTAACAGCAAGGTCACCAGGAGAACCCAGGCTGCTGCCACCTGAGTCTCCAGTCATCCACTCACACACTCACTTACACATGGACACACATACAAATTCATCCTTGTACTCACTCACTCACTCACTCTCACAGGGACTTGCACAATCTGACTGGCTCTGCTGCCATCTTCCCTATTTTGAATCTTATGGAAGTGGTCCATGGCTGCATCACAGTGTCCAAGGATCCTGCCAATAATGCCAGTTGCATTGTGGGAGTCCCAAAGTGAACATGGTGCTCACTAATTATTTATTTATTCTGAAGCTATCAAACAGAGAAAAGGTTGGCAAAGACATGGCTGTATTAATACTTGCGGGAGGGACCACTAGAGCCTGATCAGTACAAAGCTCTTCATGCCCCAATAGATGTTAGGAGAAGTTAAGTCAAGGCTGGGGTGGCCATGAGTGTGCTACTGCACTCCAGCTTGGGTGGTAGAGTGAGACTCCAACTCAAATAAATAAATAAATAAGTGAAATGAAACACAACCCTAATGTCTGCAGATCAATGATACCAATATTGTCTAAAAAGAACCAAGACAATATTAGTAAAAATATTATAATTGAAATTTTTTCTGACATAATAAATTACACACCAGCTTCCCAATCCACTGCCAGCGTTCTCTGACACTAAGAACATCGAATATTCCTTCTTTGTAGCTGCCTAGCACTGCTTATGTGTTTAGTTCTTCCCTATGTAATAATAAAATATAAATTATAATAAGTCGTATTAAAGGTAAATTCACCTATCAAACACCAAAATACTTTCTTTCATCAGGATTTACATTTTTGAGCAATGCCTTGTGCAATATATATTTTCTACCTTATTTAACATTGTAGGCCAGTACTGATGTAGCACCAGGAATGAGGTCTCTGCTCAATAAATATCTATTGAATGGAGTCTGAGGCTTAGGCAAGATTTTCTGAGAATGTATTTTCTAGTAACTCATTGTGATTAGAAAAAACACACAGCTTCATACAGGGCAGGACTAGGCTTGCATCTTCCCAAAGGACTCACAATTCATCATACAGACTTTCTGAATTAGGTATCTCTTGCAGATCACTCCAGAATCCTCATGTCCTCTTCTGATGGCAGCCACTGCTGCTGTGATCAGTTTCATTCAGGTTTTGATCTGCTTTCTGCAGGTGCAACTTGACTGCTTAATTTCAGTCACTTCTTGTACCTCTTCCCTACTACCCTGGGCTTTGATAATTCTGTTGCTACCTGGAACACCAGCAAGAATTTACTTGGTACACAGGCCTGTATAACCAGAATTGTAGGAGTTTCTACCCTTTGAGTCACCTTTCACCAATGGATGATGAGAGCCTATGGATACATGCTTCTCACTTCCATTCTCTGAGTTCTGTGATTGTGAGATGCCTTTTGTAATGTTCTTCGTGGTCTTTATTATTTTGTTTCTAAAATCAAACCAGTTAGAGATAAATCTGGATCAGCTGCCGTCTTTATTTAAAACACAAGTACCATGGTAAAGGCATGTTATTTATTATTATAGTTCATATGAGAAACAGAGACAGAAGTAAATTCAGAAGGAAAGAAAGATTTATTAAAAAATCTGGAGACTAATACATAATAAAAATGATTTATGTGCAACATAATTCACAAGGGAAGTATTTTGTTATCTTTTGGTAAGGCATTCTTGTCTCTGCCCAATCATTGCCAGAAAAGGAATTAATATCAGCAGAGGTGCAAAAATTAATATGACTTCCTCTTTCCCTTCCCATAAAAGTTCTGCCATAATCTCAATCTCCAATTTAGGCACCATGGCTTTCAATCCTTCCTGGGTCTGTGTAATAGTTGCTTGGGTTTCTGCTTCTTTTGCAAGAGCATCAAACACCTCAGCTGAGTATTTCCTCTGTGAAAAGAGAGCCCTGGTCAGTTCAGTGGCTACAAAATAGAAAACAGAAAGTACATCATTAGCCCGGGAATCGTATTGAGAGTCTAGGGATGGAGAAAAACTTGTGAATAAGACAGTCAGATATTCTGAAAAATTTGTTCCAGAAAAATGAACAAAATATTTTATGGGGATTTCTTGTGCATTATGAATGGCAATACCATACAGATCAAAATGGTTTTCTTTTCATTAAGATTCTATGTTAATTAATTAAATTAACATGTAAGCCTCATTCATTGAATAATCAATTTCTGATTAATTAAATCGATTGAAGACTAGTACTTCATATGTATAACACCATCTTTTTGAAAACTGGTTCTTTCTCTCTCATTCCCATTTCTATTCCTTTTCTACCTATTCTTTCCCCCGTTCCTCCTGGTTTACTTTTTTTCTCATTCTTCCCTAATTCTTCTTTAACAAGTATTTATGGAATGCCCCTGTGTGCGCAGATTTTTTCCACCAGCACCATTGAATAGAATTGCGTGCAATGATTGCAGTGATGAAAATTTTCTATATTTCCACCATCCAGTATGAAAGCAGGAACTATACTGAACTCACATGTTCTTACATGTGACTACTAAACACTTGAAAGAGTCACTACTTCTGAAGAGTTGAATTATTAATTTTATTAATTTTAATTCATATTAATTCAAATATCCAAAAGTGGCTACTGATTACTTCAGTGATGCTTACATAAGTAAACCTAGTTCATTCAATATCAACAATCATTAATTGAGATGCTACTAGGCACTAAGTTCAGTTTTAGGTATTGGACATTATGTCCAGGAACAAAATGGTTTATGTAATGTACATTAAATATACAAGGTTAAGCCGGGCTCAGTGGCTCAGCCTGTAATCCCGCGCCTTTGGGAGGCTGAGGTGAGTGGATTGCCTGAGCCCACAGGTTCAAGACCCGCCTGGGCAACGAGACCTCATCTCTACAATAAATCAAAAAATCAGCCGGGCATGGTAGCGCACGCCTGTAATTCTGACTACTTGGAAGGCTGAGGCAGAAGGATCACCGGAGCCTCAACGACAGGTTAAGTCTGCGGTGGCCGGGAGCGGCCACTACACTCCAGTCTGGGCGACAGAGTGAGACTCCAACTCAAAAAAAAAAAAAAAATTTTAACCACACACAAGGTTAAAATTAGTTTATATTATTTATAGTTCTGAATGTGAGTAGATAATTAAGCAGACTGGAGTGACACAGGAGGAAAAACATCTCTGTGGGAAAACATTTCTTTCAAATGTTCTCTTCTTGAAATGACAATACAGAAATTTACATGGAAGCATAAATGACCTCAAATAGACAAAACAATCCTCAGCAAAAGAAATAAAGTAGAAGGGTCACACTTCCAGACTTCAAACTTTACTATAAGGCGACATTAATCAAAACAGTCTGGTATTGGTACAAGAATAGTCATATGGACCAATGGAACAGGAAACAGTTTCCAGAAGCAAAGCCTCAATTTCTCAACCATCTCAATTCAACAAAGCCTCTACCAACAACCACTGGGAGAGGAGAACCTATTCAGTAAATAGTGCTCGGGAAACTAGCTGATCACATGCAGAAGATTGAAACAGGACCCCTACCTATCACTACACACAAAAATCAACTCTAAATGGATCAAACACCTAAACATAAAACCTCAAAATGCAGGAGACACCCTTATGGAAATTGGAACTGGCAACCAATTCCTGATCAAAACCCCAAGTACCCATGCCATAAGAGATAAGGTAGTCAAGTGGGACCTCATTAAACTGCAAAACTTCTCAAAGCAAAAGAAACCATCAAGGGAGCAGGGAGACAGCCCACAGACTGGGGAAAAATATTTGCCAACTGTATATCTGACAAAGACCTAACATCCAGGATCTATAAGGAACTCAAATGTGCTGAAAGGAAAAAAGCAAACAGCCCCATTAAAAAGTGGGCAAAAGACATGAATAGACACTTCTCAAAAGAAGACATATGGGCAGCCAATGGACACATGAAAAAGTGCACAGCCTTACTAATCATCAGAGAAATGCAAATCAAAACCACTTTGAGATAGCAACTAACCCCGGTAAGAATGGCCATCATTAATAAAACAAACAACAGATGCTGGCAAGAATGTGGAGAAAAAGGAACACTTCCCATTCTGCAGTAATGGGAAACTGCCAGGGAAGGAGAGGTGGGATTGGCAGTTGAGGGAAACTGCTAGGGGAGGGAGGGGCATACCTTATCAACAAGGGTACCTGCATAATCAGCATTTGTATACCTAACCCTGAATTGTACCCCACATCTTTATAATAAATAATACAATCAAAATTCTTTTAAAAAAAGAAAAAGGAATTCTTCTACACTGCTGGTGGGAATGCAAACTAGTACAACCTCTTTTGAAAGCAGTGTGGTGATTCTAAAAGAACTAGACATTGACCTTCCATAGGATCTAGCTACTGGGAATATACCCAGAGGAAATCAGATCACTCCACAAAAAAGATACCTGAACACGCATGTTTATTGCAGCACTATTCACAATAGCAAAAACATGGAACTGTGCTGCCCATCGAAGCTGGATTGGATTTTTTAAAAATGTGGTACATGTACACAGTGGAATGTTACACAGCCATAAAGAAGAACAAGCATATGAACTTCGCAGCAAGTGACCCCTTGTATACCTAATCCTGAATTGTACCCCACACTTTAAAATTTTTTTAAAAAGTAATTTTAAAAAGAAAGAAAAAGAGTAATTTAAAAAAGAAAAGAAAAGAACGTCTACACTTGGGGATTAGAGTAGAGATTTTTTTGGAACCAAAACATCATAAATCCAAAACCATCTTGTTCTGGCCATCAAGGCATTCAAGAAATAAGCGACCTTCAGCATCACCTCCCAGAACACAGTGTTGGAAGAAAGGAACCAGTGAGAACAATGAGTATTGTTGGTAGAAAAGATAGGGAAGATGATTCCGCAAGGTCTGATTTGTAATGAGACCTTGAACTGTCATTCATGGGGATTGTCAAGGGGATCTTCTGATACCCAGTATAACTCCTATTTGTAGGCTGTCCTTTGCATGGAGAAGAGAAAAGTCTGAACTTTGGAGACGTGTTTCAGGAGGAGCCCAAACTAAGGTCAGCTGTCAACAATAAACAGCTTTCCCGAAAAGGACACATGCCCACTCCTAGAAAAGTGTTTTTACCCTGGGTACAGTAATGAGCAAATGGGACGACAGTATGTTAGATCAGACACCTTTCAAAATTTTATTTTTACTCAACAACACAGTAAACCGACTTCTCTTATTTATTTATTTTTATTTTTTTAGTTGGAGTCTAACCCTTTCACCTAGGCTGCAGTGCAGTGGCATGCACTGTCATGGCCACCCCAGTGTTGACCTGCTGGGCCCCAGCGATCCTTCCGCCTCAGCCTTCCAAGTAACCAGAACCACAGGCATGTGCTACCACAACCAGCTAATTTTTCACTTATTGTAGAGACCAGGTCTCACCAAGTTTCCCCGGCTGGTCTCAAACCTGTAGGCTCAGGCAATCCACTCACCTCAGCCTCCCAAAGTGCTGAGATTACAGACCCGAGCCCGGCCGACTTCTCTTTTTTAAGGGATTGGTTTCACTTAGTGTTTAATTGAGTTGAACTTTATGGCATAAACAGAGAAAATCAAAACAGAACTAAAAATTATGAAAATAGTCCACAAAATATTTTTCTGACAGTATGCTAAGATTCAAAGACAAGATAAGTACCATAAATGCAAGAGTAGCTCAGAAAAACAGAGTAACAACCTATGGCTGAGATTATGAAGATGAGGAAGTAAGACCAACAAGGTTGCTGGAGGCATTGCTAGAATATATTTACAAAGACAGCAATGACAGCAGGTTGTATTGGGGACAAAACTGTCAGGTTGACAGAAGAATTTGAATGTGAAAGAGAGTAATGAGAGGCAAATTTGAAAAAATAATGTAGGGACAGTTTAAGGGGTGTCTTCAAAGTCAGACTGAAGAGTTTGGATTGGATCCTTAGGCAATATATTAGGCAATATGGTTGGGTTTAGCAACAAGGACATGCTGCTTTCACAATACTTAAGCAACTTAAATGTTTGTTTCTTGCTTTCTAAGCAGAGGTTTTAAGTTTTAATAATGCATAACAAATACATAATAAACTGCACATTTTAAAATGTATTATATTTGAAAAGATAATGACCATATGCATCATTCTACAATTTTTCTCTTCCCTTCGGATTCTCATCTTCATGAACTTTTCTCTCCTCTGACTGCCCTTCCACTGTCCACCCACCCTTTCCCGTTGCTCTGACCATTCACCTCACCTCACTTCACAGCTTCACAGAATGCCACTGATCTCTTCTCTGTCGCTGCAAATATAAACAGCTGTGCACTCTTCTTGGCCTGGTTTATTTCAGTTGTCATAATTATTTTGAAACTCATCTTTTCCATAGCATATATCAATAGTTCATTTTCTTTTATTGTTTAGCATAAATTTTAATTGGAAGAATGCAGAATGAGGAGGGGAACATTAGGAGTCTGAGGCAGGACAAGGAACTACTACCAATGAGAAAAAAGCAAGAGAAAAAGAGAAGACTGTGGCAGGTGTGCAAGAACTTAGGGTGGCTGTGATGCCTTCGCTCAGAGGGCTTACAACGTGGTTGGAAAGGAAAGTCAGAAATAAAACAACCACAGGAAAAAAAACCACTGGATAAAAGTGAGAGGGTTGTGAACTGAAAAAATTTGTAAATAGAACAAGTGAATCATGAAAAAAGAAAAAAAGTGTTGGATTAAAATAAAGTAACCCTAAAGAAAGAAATAGAATGAGCTAAAGAAAAGAGTTTGGAATCAGTAAGGCATGTGTAGAGAAAAAGAGATGAAAAGAGAAGGAATTGTTGAGCATTTGAGAGATACAAAACTTATGCCAGAGAAATAGTATAACTGGAAAATAAGATAAATTTAGGAGAGAAATGTGGGTTTTAATATATTTAGCATTAATTTTGTTCTTTAAAAATGGTATAATGAAATAAAGTTTTGGAGTCCATGTAACTGAGAACAATGTATTTTTTTCCATGGGAAGCAAGAAAAAAATATCTTCCTAGAATAAAGTAACAGGAAGTGGGTTCATGTTGGTTATAAAGAAGGGAGAATTGCTGAAGATCGCAGGAAGAGTAGTGAAACTTCTCTGAACAACCCCCCCCCAAAATTACCGAGCTAAACTCAAAAGAGAAAATGTATGAAGCAGCCTTGCTTGACTCTTAAGATCAAGAGCTCAGTCTCAGGGATGCTCACTCAGAGAGGACTTGGAGTCACCAATGGAGGAGCGCTGTGGGAATTTGACAAAAATGGAACTGGAGGACTGTCAGGAATCAGGGGACAAGATATGGAAGTCAGTAGCATTAGGCAATCCTTAGATAGCATAACAGGGGAGCACTCTTAGAGAGTGAGTGTGCTTAAAAGGAGAGTCTTAGAAGCAGATGTAAAATACCCACGAGAAGACAAAACCTAAGAACTAAGAAAGGAGTGTCATACATAACTGAATGTGATTCCAACTCAAAACAGGAATGATGATTTAGATAAACTTATCTCCATTGACAGACTATCCAGATCTTTATCCTTGCCCCACTTGAGGGTAAGCAAGTCAAGAAGAGTCAAGTGAGAACCTCGAATGAGAAAGTAAAAGGGAAGCAAAATAGGATTACAGGAAACACACAGGCAAATTTGTGAGAAGAAAAGACACAGAGTGTAGGGGAGGAGAAGGAGAAAGAAGAAAAATATTTCGGAAAGAGTGGTTTGAAGGAAAAAAAGAGAATGCCTCCAACAGGTGAGTAAAGACTGGACAAAAGAGAGCCTGGAGGGGCATAGGGAGAGTCAAAATACTGTTTGAAGGCAGGGAGCAGTTAGAGGAAAGAGGAGGTTAGCTCTAATCTTGCGAAGAGTAGAGAGAACAAGCCAGGCATGGAAATGAATGCAAGAGAGAGATGAGAACAGGGTCAGGAGATAGCTGAAGGGATGTGCCATGCAGGGAGTAGTTAAACACGGGATACATATGGGAAAGGGAGGTTTTGAGAGTAGACAATGAAGGAGGATTTCAAAAAGAAAAAGGGATAAAATAGAATAATGACTAATATTTATGGACCACGCCTTCACTGCATGAAGCACTTTGCCTGTTCATCTTAATTTCACACTCCCTTACCTTCCATGCAATAATAATTTGTAGTATTCCTTGTATGTGAATTAGAAAATTGAGGCTACAGAAGTTATTTATCCAGGGTCAAATAGTGGAGAAAGCAACAGATAGGCTTTGATTTGAAGAAGAGTCTAAATCTTGTTTATCATGCATAGAGATTGACTTTTAACACTGAGTTAATGAAGGGTGAAGGAGTAAGTTAAGTAGATAAGACAAGAGCTACAAAGACTAAACAAGTTAATCCCTAGAAGAGAAAGTAGGGAACAGTATTGTTAAAGAAAATGATAGAATATGAATGGGAGATGAGAAGCCAAAAGTCATGAAGGAAAGAAAGTGATGGGAAGGATGACATTTTTTTTTTTTGAAGATAATAAGAATTTGTGACACTCTCACCAATAATAATAAGTTTGGTTTGTGCAGATTAGAAAAGAGCCTAATAAATACAACTCTGCATCTTCTCTCTACTAGATAGATTAGCTGATAACACCCCAACTATGGACAGTAGCTATAACTGTGGGGATCATCTGTGTATCTCTACGGACAGTTGGTGGGCTGGTGAGTTTATGTAAACCTTAAATTGATGACCTTTCCACAAAGGATTAATTCACCTTTGGATCCCAGTCATAGAGGCAAAAACCAAAGCCAGAATTACTGCTTTATGAAAGCAATCTGTTTCAAAAATCTGATTGCTACATGACATCGTATCTCATTAGCACCCTTAATTCCAATACAGTACTGAAGCATCCCTATGCATTTTTCTCACACTATGTGAATTATACACAAACATGTGAATGCGGAGAAATTATGGATTAATGAAGTGTTCTAGCTAATCATAGTTTTAGGTCAACTGATCAAAAACTATATAGAATGTAATTATGGAATAAGTTATGGTGAATTTGATCACTTGTTTCAACTCTTTTGATTAAAAATATTACATATAAGTTGTCTAAAATGATCATTTGATAATCAGGGTCAAATATAATGGTTCAAAGTAAAGTGTCATGGGTGAAAGAGTAAATGACCAAAGATAAAGTTTCCCTTTAGAGAACTTATTTAATATATTGATTAAATCAAATTTTATTACTCTTCCCAATCCTTTCTTATTCCTATTTCTGACTCTTAAGACTTTATTGAAAGTTCAGTGCATGAGAGGAGAAAAACAAACAGCAAATCAAATACTAAAAAATATGGTTCTGAACAATATAAAATGTTGAATATTTCAAAAACCAAGAAATTACTTGCTTTATTTCTTTCAAATGCATTCATTATTACTAGTAGTTAATATAACTAATATTAAGGTCTTAATGTAAGTATTAAGCATTGCATTCTTCATACCGTAACTCTTAGAAACAACATTCTCCTCTCATTTAGAATGCTAAAAAATTATATTTGTAAATACAATTGATTTTCAGGAAGAGAGATGGCAATAACAGCCTAAATATTAACAGCATTTTCCTTCTTATAGCACATAAAATCACCTTCTACTAGCTTTGATAGTATGTTGGAATACTTATGGGCTATACATGTCTCATCTCTGAAGTATGCTCATAAAAGTTTTCATGATAGGTAAGAAGATATCCAAGGGTATTTTTTGTAAACAAGGCAACAATCTTCCCATCTTTTACCACTCTTGTCATAGAAGACTTTTTAAATTTACTATATGCCAGTATGTCAAACATGGGAAGTATTATGATGGAAAGAAAATTGACATGAAAATGTCTACTGGATAAAGTTCAAAAAATATCTTATAAGTAGGCAGGCAAAAATATAAAAAAAAAAATAGACTTGTTCCACAATGCATAGCAAAATAAAATAATAAAGCAAAATTCAATCAGAGGTACAACAAGAGTTTTGTTGTTATGGTTTTTAAGGGTTGTTTTAATATAAAATGGTACCTATACACCAAAAGAATGTACTGACAAGCAATATGGGATCTCTGCATCATTTTGACCAGAAAATATAACTTGGTTAACACATATTTGAAAAAGATATATCTATGAACCCTCTCTTTTGTTATGCCAGATAGCAAAAATAACGTCAAAGCTCTCCTCGTTTTATAGCAAATAAAGTTGAATAAGGCAACACAACTCAGTATGGAAGTGAACAACACTACATTGGTTGTGGTATCTGCTACCCCGAGTAAGACATAAGGTAGAAAGAAAGAAAGAATGAGTGACTTGTTTTAAAACATACATAAACACGGGTTTACATAACTTGAGAATTTTTTCTTAACCATCTGCTATTTTCTTTCCCACCAATCCTGAATTCAATTTAGATGAACAAGTCAGTGACAGAAGATTTATATTACTTTGAATATTTTGTCTTTTAGTATTGTTTCAAGACCTGATGTTTATTGAACAATATTGGTGCTCACCCCTGGCATGTCTGTGAGATGAATTAGAATTGTAGTCATCATAACAGCTTCTTGGTAGAGACAGAGTTGTCAACATCAAGATTAGCAGTGAGAGCAAGTTATTAGAGTTACAGAAAATAGTTTATAAAATGTCATTTTTCAGTTTGTGGATTTTCCCAGTCACATGCAAAAGTGTACTGCTCTAGAAAATAATAATTTTCTAGAACAAAACTGTTTTAGTTTTACTTCATTTCATTTATTTTTGAGTCAGGGTTTCACTCTGTCACCCAGGCAAGAGTGCAGTGGCATGATAATGACTCGAAGTCCTGGGCTCAAGCAATTCTCCAGCCTCAGCCTCCTGAGTAGCTGGGATTACAGGCATGTGCCATTATACCTGGCTCATTTTTTTTTTTTTTTTATTTTTGTAAGATGAGAGCTCACTATGTTGCCCAGGCTGGTCTTGAACTCCTGGGCTCAAGCAATGCTCTCACCTCAGCATCCCAAAGTCCTGGAATTACAGGCATAAGTCACCATTCCTGGTTTAGTTTTATATAATGGAAAGTCAAAGCTGAATGTATTGCTTCCTAAAGAAAGGGTGAGTTGTGCTGGTAAGGGAATAGTCTCTGTGAGCATCGAAGTCTGAATGATTGTGAATTTGGGTATAATTTATTGTTTTTCTGAAATACTGTAAGCTTTTTTTTTCCACAAAGCTTCTGAAATTTCTAGCATCCAGTTTAGGAAAGATTAAATAATACTTTATTTCTCAAACAAATCCACTAAAAAACTTTTAGAGATAATAAATGAGTTCATCCACCTGGCAGGACGCAAGATCGGCATACAGATATGAGTTGTGTTTCTGTATTCTACAACTTTAAAATCCTAAAATAAAACTTCAAAAAAATACATTTATAACAATATCATAAAGAATAAAACACATAGGAATAAAGTAAATAAAAAGAAGTGCAAAATTTGGATACCCTGACAAAATACCAGCTATTGTCGAAGGAAATTAAAGATTAATTTAGGCCGGCTTGGTGGCTCAGCCTGTAATCCCGTGCTTTGGGAGGCCAAGGTGAGTGAATTGCCTGTGCCCGCGGGTTCGAAACCCACCTGGGCAACTTGGCAAGACCTCATCTCTACAATAAATCAAAAAATTAGCCGAACGTGGTAGCGCACGCCTGTAGTTCCAGCCACTTGGAAGGCTGAGGCGGAAGGATTGCCAGAGCCCAGCAGGTCGAGGCTGTGGTGGCCGAGAGTGGCCACTGCACTCCAGTCTGGTACACAGAGTGAGACTCCGACTCAAAAAAAAAAAAAAAAGATCAATTTAAAGGGAAAGACACAGGAAATCCTTATGGAATGGAAGACTTAATATTGTTAATTTGGAAAAATACTCCCTAAATTAATCTACAGATTCAATGCAGTTTCTATTAATCTCTTACTACAAAACTATAGTAAACAAATGTGCTGTTGGCATAATACTACAAATAGATCAATGGAATAGAACTAAAATCAACAAATAGTCTTTAACATTTATGATAACCTAGTTTTTAACAAGGATATAAGACAATTCAATGGATAAAAATAGTCTTCAACAACTGATGCTGAGAATTCACATGGAAATGAATGAAGTTTGCTACAACACAACAAAATTAATTTAAAATGCATCATAGACTTTAATGTAAGAGCTAAAATTATAAAACTTTTAGAATAAATGAGTTTGGTTTGGCACTTTTTTCCTAAGATGTGACATTAAAAGCACAAAAGTTCTGGTGCTGCAAATGATAATGAGAAAGTGAAAGCCAATACACCGCATGGGAGAAAATATTTACAAGTCATGTATATGATAAGGGACTTATACTCAAAAATATATTTTAAAACTCTTGAAGCTCAATAATAAAAAGACAAATAACCCAATTTTTAAATATGGAAAGAGTATTTGAATAGGTAATTCTCCAAAGAAGATTTTAAAATAGCCAATAAATGCATTAAAAAGATATTCAAAATCATTAGTTATAAAGTAAATGCAAATCAAAACACAGTGAGCTAGCACATTGCACCCACTAGAATGGCTAAAATTTTAAAGTCAGACAGTAACAAGTATTGGCGAGGAAGTTGGGGATTTGGAACCTTCATATCTGTAATATGACTGCAGAAGATGAATAATTGTGCATCTGCTTGTGAAGTGTCTGTAAAACCTATATGTCTGTATAACCTATAAAAACTTGTTTGACATAAGTAACTAATTCTTCCATATTAGTTGTATGCCTGTTCCAGAGGCTCCCAGTGTGTAACCAGAACTACTCTTAGCCCCTGAGCTGTAACTTACCCCTTTCCTGGAAATCCCCTACCCCCTATATCCTGTTAAGCAAACAGCAGCTGGCCAATGGCCAAACTAAGCAAGCAGGTAGCTGCAAATTGTTCCATCCCTGACTCTGACCCCTCCCTGAAATGTCAACTGTAATTGCGAAAGCTGTGGTTTTTGCCTATAACATCCCCCCACTTGCATTGCTTGAGGTTGAGAGATTTTTAGCGGCGTTAGCCTTCTCTTGCCCGTCGGTTATTAAAGAACTCAAAATCTGATTCTCTGTGCATTGGCGACTTCCTTTTTGCAGGCCAGTCATAAAATTTTGAAGAGTTTTGACAGTTTCTCAAAATGTAAACAATCTCTCTTTCTTAAACTTGAAAGTTGGTTATGATGTTTTGATAACAGAATGGAGTTCTATCCATGTTTTCTGTAACGCAGAGCACAGTTAGTTATTTCATCCTCCATACCCGTTGCTCTGAAACAGGAGATAACCCGAGAAAGGCTAGCTAGACATCCAGGACGGGTCCTTGGGTAACAGTGCAGCAGGTAACAATGTAACAAACTTCCAGCAGTCCTCTCAAGCTGATACAAGCTCCCTGCAAGCCTCACAAGCTAGAGCTTAAGTACTCACTGCTGGGACAGAAAAAAGACCAATCAGTTCACAGCTAGTGATAACCAGTCGGCTCAGTCTTAGGGCTATGTAAGCAGCCAGGTTTCAGGCTCAAAATCGGCAACCCCTTCAGGTCCCCTCCCGCTGTGGGGACTTTTCTGTCCTCTTAATAAATCCTGCTGTCTCACTTTTCAGCTGTCCGTGTCCCTCATTCTTCCTGGGCATGAGACAAGAACCCCAACCTGAAGAGCTGCAGAAGATCATTGGAACCAAAGAACCGTGCACCCCATGAGCTGGCTTACCAGCCAACTGAGCCAACTGAACCAGGAGAGCTGCGAGACTCTGAAGCTGAGACACTCCAGGGGCTTGGCTTGCCAGTCCATTAGAGCCAACACTTCCGGGATTAGGCTTACCGGCCCCTGGAGCTGACCCTCTCTGGGGTTCAGCTGGCTGACCTGCTGAGCTAACACTCTCAAAGTCCAGGCTGACCTGAAGAATCTGTATCAGCTCCATGTGAACCACATATATACAGGTGTGTTTCTTGACAGTTTTGGCCAAGGGAAATATTCTGTTTTTCTCAATCCGTAATACCTCACCCCTCTCCCATGTCTGTATTACTTAGAGTAATATCAAGGAAAGTTTAACAAATTATGTAACTTTCTTAATAAAGCTTGGGGGACATAGGACATTATGAGCAAGATATAGGGTGTAAAGTGTTTTGAGGGAACACACATGGTGCAAAACAGGAAGTTGTTCATATACTTATGAGATTGACTAGAACACGTGGGGCAGATTCTATAGCTGTAATACGATTCACTACAAACATTAAATTAAAATTTATTCCTCAGTAAGATGAGAAAAGTTGGCTTTCTAGGATATTTCACCAGAAAAAAATACAAAATAAGCCTCCAAAGCAAGAAAAAAAATAATTTGTTTTATTGTCAGTGGTCACCTGACATGAAAATTTTGTTCTTCAAGAGATATTGAAACCTATCATAATTTTTTTCTCATCACATTTGACTTTCATTTTTGCATTTTAAAGTTTTGAAACTTGGGTTACATTTTAGAGTGTATGTAAAAACAGAATGCTTGATGAAAAGGAAAACACATTTGATGAAAAATAAATATTTTCTGGGTTGATAATTTCCAAATTTAAAATTCTAATAATGTTTCTTCACATTTTCAAATCTAGGGGCTAAATTCAACACCAAGTTTATTCAATTTGTATTCTAAAAAGTAGAATAAAGTAGCTTTTAAGCAGCTCATCTGTTTTGAAAATTGAGTTGGCAAAATTCTGAGCAGACTAGTTTTAAATGCACAGATTGTTCCTACTTGTCTATTAAGTTAAAATATTATTCTAAACAAGAAGCAGATTTTCAAAGAAACTGGACTTTGTTTTGGGATTATTTATCGTCATCACTATTTCCTACAACTTTGATTAAAGTAAGTGGATACCAGAAGGGCTTGCCCCCATGAATACTTGTAGGTGGTGATGGAGTCCACTTCATCAGTGAAGTTACTGATTTTCACAATATAGTCCTGTTTGCTCTAACTGTCCTACACAAAGTGCATACATATATAAGTAAAGGACACAGAGACTTTAATTTTTATAAATTCTATATGCTGTGTTTATTTCATAGATGAAATAGCATTAGAGTAAAGATTACAGATCATTACAGCACACTGTCTAAAGAAAAAGTTTTTTAACTTCCTATAGGTATCTGTTTCAGCGTTTCAACAATAATCCTTGTGGGCTTATGATAGGTTTCATTTAATAAGCATATGTTATGGGTCCTTTACTTGGCATGTCCTCTCCTACAGGGTTCTTACAGAAATATAAAAGATCAATATTGTTTGGAAAAAAGCTCATGGGAATCTCCATCTCTTCTTTGGGTGTTTTATTTTATTCTTACTTCATCACTTTGTGTTTTTCTTTTTTTTAAGTTCGAGTCTCACTCCGCGTCGCCCAGGCTGGAGTGCAACGACATGCTCACGGCCACTCCAGAGCTGACCTGCTGGGCTCCGGAGAGCCTTCGGCCTCAGCCTTCCAAGTAGCTGGAACTACAGATGTGTGCTGCCATACCCGGCTAATTTTTTATGTATTGTAGTGACGAGGTCTCGCCAAGTTGCCTGACTGGTCTCAAACCCATGGGCTCAGGCAATCCATTTGCTTCAGCCTCCCAAAGTGCTGGAATGAAAGGCTGAGCCACCAAGCCTGGCCCCATCATCACTTATTTTTAAATGAAAATATAGTAAATAAAATAATGAAACTATGTTATTAAGTTTTCCAGATACCATTTACACTTGTTCTATTCAGACAATAAAACATGTTTTTGTGCATATAATTTCTGTTCCCTAGAGCAAAATTTAGAACTAAGGCATACGTTAAAACAAAAGTGAATATCTTATAAATTAAATTCAAAAACTGTATGCATTACTTAGAGCAACTCTTACTGTTTTAATAAATAAACCTGCAAACTTAATGGCGTAACTCAATAGGGTGCTGTTTCTGGCTCACATAATGATTCCGGATGTTTACTCAGCTAACAGCAGGCTTTCCTCTATGGTGATTCAGGGACCCAGAATACTTACATCTGTGGTTCCGTGAATCAGTGCAGCTTCACCATCGCATGTATCCCACAAAGTGAAAGGAATTAGAGGGCTTTAAAAGGGGAGCCCATCTGTTAAAGGCCTAGGACCAGGAGTTACAAACGTAACTTTATCTCATATAACTTTGGCAAGATTAGTCATATAACCTCATAGATGGGCGAAAGGACAATTTGGGAAGGTTAATTCTTATCTGAGACTCACTGATAGGAGAATCACAAAGTTTCGTGTTCTGCCAGCCTTCTTTGCCGTATTGTTAGACGTGGAAAATATATTCTAGGCCCAGATGACACAAATAAATTCTAACTTCCTAGTATGTAAAGAGTTAAGGATTGAGTGGATAATTAGAATTGATCATACTTAAAGATTTTATATAACAAATTTATAGATTTTTGTAAGCTCCAGTTTTACTAAAATTAGTTTTGGATTTGTTAATAATGAGTTTTTAATTGACTCTATAGGACACAATAAAATGGAGCAAAGCAATAGCCAGGCTCGGTGGCTCAGCCTGTCATCCCGCACCTTTGGGAGACTGAGGTGAGTGGTTTGCCTGAGCCCGTGGGTTTGAGACCCACTTGGGCAGGCGAGACCTCATCTCTACAATAAATCAAAAAATTAGTCGGGCGTGGTAGTGCGCGCCTGTAATTTCGGCAGGTCAAGGCTGCGGTGGCCGGGAGTGGCCACTGCACTCCAGTCTGGGCGACAGAGTGAGACTCCAACTCAAAAAAAAAAAAAAGCAATAAATTGAAATGTAATGAAACTAGCCAGCTTACATTCTAGCTTATTCTAGTAACTGCATGCTTCTACTGATGTTAAGAATTCAGAAACAGTGCTGAAAGCTTTCACAGATATGTTAATTGATTTAAGAAAATAAAAAATAAGCAACACCATTAATAAAAATATTTCTACTGTTAAGCATGCTTATAGTAGTAAAAATATATTGAACAAACTTTTTAACATGACATTCAACTACATTTTTGACATCAGAAGATTTAAGATTTTGCTTGACATCATTAGCTAGACTGGATATCCTTGTATTTGAGCCTTTGTGCCTTAAGATTCCTGAGGTTTCAAGTATTCATTATTTTGGCATTTGAAAAAATATCTACTCGTTTATCTCAAACAGATTTGGGCAAAGCCATCCAAGGGAAAATTTAGTGGAACAAATCATGTATCTGGTATGGCTGCCATGGCCTACTGCAGTGAGGGCTGCACTCAGGGATGATATAGCTTTTCTTCTTGCACATTAACTGATCAATCCATCCTGACACATTTCCTCTACTCAAAATCCACCCCATTAGTAAATATTTTCTCCATATCTTAATAAAATTTGATTCATAATATTCTATTCTTATAGTTATAAATTTACCTATTTATTTTAAAAGTATATTCTATATATTATTACTACAAATGTACAAGTTCAATTGCTACAGAAACTTATTAAATACAAATAAATCTTACCCTCTCCATTACTGCTTCCTAACCTCCACACCTTTATTCTAGAATGATTTTTTTTTTTTTTAAGTTTTGGGTTGACTCCTACCAAAAAACCAAAAAACAAACAAGCAAAAAACTTGTATGCATAAGTATAAATTCATTATATTAGTGAATATAATTAAATGAATAAATTATTTGATAAAACTTTGCACAAGATGGATTGTATGTATGGCATTGCTCTGTGCTATACATTTTTCACTACCAAGAATCTTTGGGATATTAGTAAGTCAGCATATATTAACATACATCATTGTATATTCTTTTCAGTTTGTGACAAGGCAAAAGTAATATGTAATATGTGTTTTTTTTTTTTTAGCTTAACTTGTTGGAATAATAATAGTGCAAAATAGTAAAATCAAATTCATAGATCAAGTATCCCCAAATGGCAATTAAAGAGTGTGCTATAGATTGTGTTCTTACCAAAATAAAAACAAAAATAAAACTACACAAGCTGTTTATTAAGGTTTATGCTTATACATGGCCACCAAAAATAAATATTAGCAATCTTTTTAATTTGCAACATTCTGAAATGTGACCTCGTTTTTATAGGTTTTAATTTCTTTGATTATTGCTGTATTTATCATATTTTATTCCCTTTAATTACTTATGCAATTTATAAGTTTGAATATGAAGGCTTAACAGACAACTAACATGCATCTTAAAATAACAAAATGTTGTATGTTTTATTGAGGGATGTATACAAGCATATGTTGATTTGATACTAATCTAATTGAATTTTGTTTTAAATAATTTAAACAATTTGGATAAATATAAAAATTTTAGGCCAGGCATGGTGGCGCAGCCTGCAATCCCAGCATTTTGGGAGGCCAAGGCGAGAGAATTGTCTGAGCCCAGGGGTTCAAGACCAGCCTGGGCAACTTGGTGAGACCTCATCTCTACAATAAATCACAAAAACTAGTCGGGTGTGGTGGTATGCATCTGTAGTTCCAGCTACTTGGAAGGCTGAAGGAGAAGGATCGCCTGAGCCCAGCAGATCAAGGCTGCGGTGGCTGTGAACATGCCAGTGCACTCCACCCTGGGTGACAGAATGAGACTCCAACTCCAAAAAAAGAAAAAAAATTTACCTACAACTTTTAAACATCTTTACTGTTTTTCTACGAACATTGTCTTTCAGTGTATGAAAAATTTTCTAGAGAGTTTGAGATTTATCTTTCACTTTTTAAATTAAATTTTTCTGGAAATCTATAATAAAATAAAAAGTCACAAAGGTAATTTATGAGGAACAGTATTCTCAAAATGTGTCTTTGTCTTTGCAAGCTTGCGTAATTTTGTCATCATGCTTGCATTTTAATGCCTGCTAATTGGATGACTGTTCATTTGCTTAATTAATAGTTATTGAATTAACATTAATAATAACTGAAATGTTTGCTATCCAATGTAGATTCAGTTGAATAACTGACAAATGCTAATAAATTAATAATGGCCATAAAACTTGATTGGGCTTTTGAGTGTTTTTCTGACTAAATTAATTTCATAAAATTTGGAGGAATATATTTTTTGGTTAAGAGTTAAAAGGCAGATTTTAAATAAAAACTTGAATGATTAATTTGGATGTCTAAAACGCTTAAAAATGACCTCTAAGTTTTGAATAGACTACCTAATTCATCAGTATTTTGAGAGATTGTTAGTTATCTCTAAGTTCCAAAAATTATGTTACAAACATTTTTTTTTTAGTACATACTTTATTTGTTTATTTTTTGAGTTGGAGTCTCACTCTGTTGCCCAGGTTGGAGTGCAGAGGCACACTCACAGCCAACGCAACCTCCATCTGCTGTGCTCAGGCAATTCTTCCATCTCAACCTTCCAAGTAGCTGGAACATGTGCTATCATTCCTGGCTAATTTTTTGATTTATTGTAGAGGCGCGGTCTCACCAAGTTGCCTGGGCTGGTCTCAACCCCTGGGCTCAGGCAATCCTCTCTCCTTGGCCTCCCAAAGTGCTGGGATTACAGGCTTGAAGTACAAACTTTTAATAGAATACCTTGGGATCAGAGAAGGCAAAATTTCTTTCCTTTAAGAAGAGGCACTCTGCACTGACAAAAAGGTAGCTTTTCCTTCTGCTTGTCTTGGCAACTTTCTTTCAATAGCTTTTATAAAGCTTGTTTACACATGTTTGCATAGAGCCCTATCCAAATATTTATTCAAAATATTGATGAACAAAGTATTTGGAAAAATAAAACAGACAAATTGAATCAGAGTGTAGATAATATGATAAAATAACATGAACAACGAGGTCAGAAAGACTTGAGTTTGCCTCTAGTTCTGCCATTTTCCACCTGGTGTCAGCTAGTCAAACCAAAACAACTTAACAAATGTTCCTGCACTTCAATATACTTATTTTAAAATTAAGATTATTGAAGAGTGCACAAGATTTTGACTATAAAAAGTGACTAGTTCAACAGTCAAAAAGTAGTGAGCATCCAATAAAACACATACAATACAGTAATTATTGCACAGAGTGCACGGTTTGATGAACAAGACACCAAGTTAACTGTTGAATTAAAAATAAATTATGACTACAGTATTCAGCTCTAGGAATCTGAAACCATGAAACATACCCATAGTGAATCACAGCAACTTCACCATTTATAGAAACTTCCTTCATTTGTTAATAATTTTTAACCATTTATATTCGTTAGTTTTATTTCCATGTTGTAACAACTTACCTTCCACTGGAAGACTTACAAGAACACACGTTTATTATATTACAGTTCTGGGGATCACACATCTGAAATGGGTTCACTGGATGAAAATCAAGAAGTTAACTGGGTCAAGTTTATTCTGGAGGCTCCAGAAATAAATTATCTTGCTTTTTTCAGCTTCTAGAGGCCATACTCGTTCTTTGGCTCATGGTCTATTTCTTCATCTTCAAAGCCAACAATGTAGCATCTCCAGATTTTTCTCTGATTCTGCTTTTCCTACCTCCCATTTTCTCACTTATAAAGACCCCCATGACTATAATTGGTGAACCCAGACTATCTAGGGCATCACTCACTATAAAATATTAACCTAATCACATCTGCAAAGACTTTTTTGCCATAAAAGTTAACATATTCGTGCGTTCTGTGTATTGAGGACATGATTTCTATTACCACACTATTAATAGATTATCTGTGCTTTATACATAGTCAAGGATAAATATAAGAAAATGGTATATTATTAGTTGCCAATGTAATAAATACATGGTAAACTTCTGAGTGCCTCCTTACAAAGTAATATACAGTGGACCCTTGAACAACATGGGTTGGAACTGCATGGGTTCACTGATATGCAGATTTCCTTTCTCCTCTGCCACCCCTGAGATAGCAAGACTAACTCTTCTTCTTCCTCCTCCTCTTCAGCCTACTTGACATCATGATGAGGAAGATGAAGACGTTTATGATAATACACTTCTATTAATAAATAGTAAATATATTTTCTCTTCCATGTGATTTTCTTGACAATATTTTCTTTTCTAGCTTACTTTATTGCAAGAATACATTATACTATACATACACAAAATATGTGCTAGCTGTTTATGCTATCAGTAAGGCTTTTGGTCAACAGTAGCCTATTAGTAGCTAAGTTTTGGAGGAGTCAAAAGTGATACATGGATTTTTGGCTACATGGAAGATTAGTACCCCAACCCCCTCATTGTTTAAAACTCAACTGTATGTGTTTTCTAGGGATGGTTTGGATCCAATCAGAATTGTTTTATTTTATGTCATAAACAGTGGCTAGCAATATCTTAATTACTAATTAAATTAAAGATTAGAGTAATTTGGGTTCATTGAGTGAATAGGAAAAGCAAACTAAGAAAAAGAAAGAGAATTTATACAATGAGTACAAGAATATTGCGTGGAAACAATAGAATGAAAGAAAAACCAGTTGTTATTAAATACTAAAACCAAGAGCTGAAAAATCATTAGGAACTACATAAAATACTTGCTATATTTCTTGTGCTATATTTCCTATCAACTCTAGGACTCCTGAAGGGTGCAGGAAGCGACCAGAGGGGCAGCTCCCAAAATGGCACCAACACAGCAGACAACAAAGGCCCTAGGTCCCGGCTTCTGTGAGCACAATTCCCCACGCACACGAATTTCAAACCTTCCTGCATGCGAATTTCAAACCTGCGAGCCTCCAATCCGTAGCCAGCTTTGTTATGCGTCCAATAGGACTATAACACGGTGTTGGCCCCACCCTGCTCCCATGCAGCTCCTCCAATAGAAACATAGCACGGCCCCTTCCGGCCCCTGTCAGGCTAATAAATACAGCCCTCTCCCTGCAACTCTGTCTCTAGGTCTCTCTTTCTCTCTCTCTCTGTCACTCTCTCCCTCTCTGCAGCTCTCTCCCCGCCTCTCTCCCACTTCCTCTCTCTCTCCTACTCTCTCTCT
>NW_007253732.1:950-1737 GCF_000164805.1 Carlito syrichta | reverse complement strand
TGGCTGCTGGGCTGCAGTGGGCCCCAGGGGTCCCACATCTGCCAACCCACAGCAGCCTCCGTAAAATTCTCTCTCTCTCCCTGCTAAGGAATCCCATGACTGTCTGGCTGCATCAGACCCCAGGGGTCCCACGTCTGCTGGCCCACAGCGGATTCTGAAGGACTCCCATATCTGTCGGGTAACAGGGAGCCTCGGAGGCTCCATGTTTGTTGCCCCACAGTAAGCCCTATTCGACCAGCAGAAATCTCGAACACGCTCCCACCCGCCGCCCGGTCAAGTGCTTTCTGTCTGGTTCAAAAATTCTTGCGCAAGGTACCTTGACCCCCTCGGTTCTCCAGGACGACCCTGGTTGTGCCAAACTCCTGTGATGACAGGCTTTGCCACAGCCACATTTCTCAGACAGCTGACTCTTCAGGGGACGCCCTGTTTAGTCTACCTGTCTCACCATGGGAGGCTCATCATCCCTGCCGGCTGGTTCCCCTCTTAAATGCCTCTTAAACAATCTCACTATCCTTTCTCTGTCCCCTGATATTAAACCCAAACGCCTAATTCGCCTCTGCACACAGGACTGGCCTACATATCCCTTAGACAATTAAAATCAATGGCTCTCTCAGGGGTCCCTCAATCCTGATATTATTCGGGATTTATATAATTTCTTTGAGCCTTCAAAATGGTGGGTAGAGATTCCCTATGTTCAGTCCTTTTCTCTCCTCCATGAACATCCCCACCTCTGCCTCAATTGCAATCCCTGTAATCTCTACCCTCCACTCATGCTAGCATCTGCCGC
>NW_007253732.1:0-650 GCF_000164805.1 Carlito syrichta | reverse complement strand
TCAGATTTCGACCCTGCAGACGAGCCCCCCCCCCTTACAGGCAGCCTCAACAGCCTCAGGCTCCCCCACCCCCACACTCCTCTACTCCGGCAGCTCGATCCGTATATCCTCCCCTTCCAATCGTTCCCCAGTGTAGCCCTCCAGTAACCTGAACCAAAGCCGCACCGGTCGTCCTAGCAGTTTACTAATATTGATTTAAACTCTATAAAGGGATAAACTCTTTTGGCTATATATTTTATCTCCCAGTCAGCACCGGGTATTAGGCACAAATTCCAAAAATTAAAAAAAGGCCCACAAACCCCTCAATTAGAGCTATTGGACACAGCCTCAAAATCTTTAACAACCAAAAGGAGGAAAGAATACAGGACGACCAACATAAGCAGGAAGCACTTCAGCTTTTATCTACCACTTTAGCAGAAAAAGCCACCACTGATAATCTTCCACCCCAGATAGTCAATAGCAGAAGGGGTACACAGCCCCCTTCCCTGGTTTGTTTCTGATGCCATCAAAATGGGCATGTGGCCAAAGATTGTCAAGCCCTGCCCACCAGCAAAGCCCTGTCCCAAATGCAAACAGCATGGACATTGGGTTCATGATTGCCTCGTTCGCCTAGCCAGAGGAGAGCACATGGCCCAGAGGCTTGCTGCAAT
>NW_007253731.1:1399-8749 GCF_000164805.1 Carlito syrichta | reverse complement strand
TGGGCCAAGGACTGACCCTGGAGGTGAGAGTCAACCCTTTCTAGTCAGGGCTCTGTGCTGACCAAGGTGTTCTGGGAAACCTCGGTGCCTGGGGTGAGGGAGGAGGAAAGTGAGGGGTCCTGTCCTCTCTTGCATCACCCAGTGTTGTCCATCGGGCTCTCGGAAGGATGTCATTTGAAGAAAAGACTTTGTTGATTCCTCCCAGCCTCTTGCAGATGGGATAAGCCCGGGGGGCCCAGTGACTCATCCGAGGTAAGTCAGTGAGTCAGGAGGGCCTGAGCGACCTCCGGGCCCTGCCTGGAAGGCCCTGATCCTGGCCACTCGTCGAACAATGACCATAACTAGGAGCTACCCCTCTCTCCCACCCTTGCTCTCCCATCCTTGCTCCCTGTGCCTAGGGCACCGGTGGCTCTGGACCCGGCAGAGGCTGGCATTCAAGCTGCACTCCTGCAGTGGGCGGAGCTGGAGCCGGACAGACCCTGCCGGACCTGGCCCTCCTCACCCAGCACAGTCCCCGCAGGGCCACCTCCTGGATCAGGAACGAGCTGGTGCCCGCCTGGCAGGGCATTATGACGCGGGATGTAGTGTGCCCAGTGGAAATGATGCTGGAGAACTTCTTGCTGTTGCTGTTGGGAGTAGGAGAATCTTACCCACCCGCACTGCTCCCTCTAGGTAGGGGAGACTGTGACCAGCCATGCTCTGCCTCCAGCCAGGAGTTACTGGAGTGGAGCTTAGGACAGGAGCAGGGGAGCTGGTGGCCTCCTGGTGAGCCCAGCTGAGGGGCGGCTCTGCCCAGGAGGAGGCATGGGGTCCAGACCAGGTGAGAGTCGGAGTCTTTGGTGGCTCCAAAGACTGAGGGCAGAGGTGATGAACCCTGACCCAGGAGGACCTGTGAGGGGACCTGACCCTTCCTGCTTCTAACCTTCCCTGAGGGCTATGCAGGCTCAGCTCCCTGATTTGACCAGGAGAGTTGCCAGATTTAGAAATAAAAATAAAAGATACTTCATGTGACACACGTAAACTGAAAAACTTTATTGTTGACCTGAAATGCACATTCAACTGGGCACCTGTATTATTGTTATTTTTTGAGTTGAAGTCTCACTGTCGCCCAGGCTGGAGTGCAGTGGCATGCTCACGGCCACAGCAGCCTTGACCTGCTGGGCTCAGGTGATCCTTCCTCCTCGGCCTTCCAAGTACCTGAAACTACAGGTGGGTACTACCCTGCCCGACTTTTTTTTTTTTTGTAGAGACAGGTCTCGCCAAGTTGCCCAGGCTGGTCTTGAACCCCTGGGCTCAGGCAATCCTCTTGCCTTGGCCTCCCAAAGTGCTGGGATGACAGGCTTGAGCCACCGTGTCCTAAGACCTCCAGTCCTGGGTGCCGGGAGCCCCGTCTCAGCTTCTGTGTGGCCCACCGCAAGTCAGGGGCTCCTCTGGGCCTCAGCATTCTCCTCTGTCAAAAGCCACCAGGGACAGAAACTGTCTAACAGGATGAAGCAGTCCTGGGATCTGATCACCCAAGCCCTGGGCAGCCCTCCCGGCCATGCCCACCAGGGGGCAGCAGCACCCTGTGGTGACAGCAGTTGGAGATAAGACAAGGCAGTCCGGTCACTCAGCCACTCGGCAAGCGTTGACAGCCCGACCGTGACAGCAAGTCCCCCCAGGGACACAGAGCTGTGGGACTGAGCGTGGCCCTGCCTCAGAGCTCCCGACTTGGCCCCACCAGGGCATCTGGGGCCTCGAGGAAGGGACCCAGGCAGCCTTGCCCCTGACCAGGCCACTCCCTCGAACCCTAAAACTCTTCCTGAGGCCCCAAAGGTGAAGACCCCCCACCCCAGCCCTCACCCCTCCCGCCTTATGCCACATAGAACCAACCCAGTGGACAGCTGGCAGGGTCCCTGCCGCCCCTCCTTGCTGTCCCCCTGTCTGTCTCCACAGAGGGTAATGCCCCTCAGCTATCGCCTCTGAGGTGTCCCCAATCCTCCCCAGTACCCACCCAGTACCTGGTGAGCCCTCCCGCCCCCTCCTGCCCCGTGGGTTGCTGTTCTAGGTTTGTGCCACCTTGGCCTGACTGGTGCGGAGAGCACGTCTGCCCTACCTGACGACCACAGAGCCACCTTGAAGGCAGGGGCTCGTCTCGGAGCATCAGTACCTGGGACCTGTCACTGAACCAGACACAGAATCCCCCTGAGGCTGCCAATGCCACCCTCCCCACCCCGTGTGGTCCTGGATTCGTGCTCTTCCCATCCCACCCAAGGTGCCAGTCCCAGCCCGGGGGCCCCTGGACACAGAGCCTGAGAGCCCGAGGACAGGTCCTGCCCTGGGGGTGGGGGGGAGTGCTTACCCTCCCGCAAGGCTCTGTAGCCCCTCCCTCTGCCCCAGCACCCCTGGCTCTCTGGCCACAGGGCTTACAGGTGAGGAGGACAGAGGGCCGTGACCATGGCCACCCAGCTCGCTCTCAGCCAAGCTGGGACTTGCCTCTGGGCCTCGCAGATGCTGTGCTAAAGGCCCACGGGTGTGGTTCCAGCCACAGTGGAGATGGTACAGGAGCAGAGTGGGCAGCCCCCAATCCTTCCTTCATTTGTTCATTCATTCCTTCCTGAGGGACCCGGCAAGGCTCAGGTGGAGATCACAGGAGTGATTTGAAGTCACCACAATGGTGGTGGCGCCCTGGGAGGGGCCAGGAAAGGTTTTCTGGAGGAGGAGGGGACATGGGCAGAGAGGCTTGCATCAGGCCTGGTGGGGAAACTCAGGGGGGCCAGCAGGCTACTGTGAGCCTAGGTGGGCCTGGAGCAGAAGCAAGGGGTGCCCCAGAGCCAAGGTCCCACCCCTCGGGCAGTGGAACTAGCTGCCAAGGGGAGGGACAGACAGACCTGGACACCCCCGGCCCGCCCTCCTGAACGAGCTACCAGGGCTGCTTCCCCGAGAGTCACCCACCGGTGGACACAGGCCTAGGCCAGACACACTGTCCCTCCACGAGGGTCTGCACAGGATATGCTTGGTGTGCGGCCAGGACACCCCAGATAGGACAGACTCTCCAGAGGACCCGAGTCCCACCGAGCCTGGAGCACACTGCCTGTTCCTCCTGACATGCTCACAAGCACGCAACACTACACGCACACACTGCGGCACACACCACCACATGCATTCACACCACACAGACGCCACCAGGCTCACAGTCACACCACACTCCAGACCAAAGCACACACACGAGACCACATGCACCGGACGTACACTCAGACATGCACACCACACACACAGACACAGGTACACACACACAGTGGACGAGGCATGTCTGGGATCAGAGGACGGGGCTGCGTCTGGTTCCTGGGGGCCCCATCAAGCACCGAGGGGCTTGGCTGGCGGTTGCAGGACCAGGCCGTGGGTGGATGTTCTGGGGGCTGGTCCCTCTCTCCCTGCTTCCGTGTCTGCACAGGGAGCGGGTGCCCCAACTGCCAGATGGCACTGCAGGGACCGAGTACCACAGCGGGTGCATGTGCCTGGGCTGGGTGTGTGTGCTGGGGTGCGGGGGTTGGCGTATGTGAGCTGTGGGCTCACCCTGCCCAGGCCTGAGAGAGCATCCCCCTCCCCAGACCAGCCTGCTCTTGAATGAACTGTAGGAAGCAAGGCCTCTACAGGTCCAGACTTCCTGGAGGCCCACGCTCTGGGCAGTCCCAGAAGCTGCTGGAAAGAGCCCAAGGCCATGAGGCTGGGAGAGCCCCACTCTGCCCTCCGGTGGACACTGCCCCTCCACAGCCTGGCCCAGCCTGCCCCTCCTCTAGCCCCTCCTCAGGACCCTGCCCCAGCCAGGCTGAGCCCCCACGACCACCTTGCACACCACCACGGCTCCCCAGGCCCCAGGGCCCTCTCCAGAACCAACGCCTGCCCCCACGTCCAGACCCACGGGGCTCCTTCACCACCGTGTCTGCAGTGTGTACCAGTTTTCACCTGTCTCCTCTGAGAAGTCTTCCCAGTCACAGTAAGGAAGCCTCAGGCCAAGGAGAGGACTGGCCACAGACTGCATCCCTACAGACCCCCAGGGCGCACCCAGCTTGAAGGAAACTGGCTGAGGCCCCAAGCCCCCTGGCCCCTTCTACCCTGCCCCACTCTGGGCCTGGATCCATCCCTGCCAGCACAGAGACAGAGCCCAGACCTAGTGAGTTCTTGGCCCTGGGCTGCTGCAGCACTGTAGGGCTGGTACCAGGTGGGACTGGCACAGGGCCGTTGCCTCTGAGGCTGAGTCCCTCCTTCGGCCTCACACAGCCCCATCTACATCTCCAGAGAGGTGCCCTGACTTTCTATCCTGGCTGCTGAGTCTCCCCGCTGATGGCGAGCTCCTGGGGCTGACTGGGTTTATCCATGGTGGCCCCCAGCCCAAGGCAGGAAAAAGGTCAGTCAGGAGCAAACTCAAGGCCGAACGCTCCTGTCCTCCCAAGTCCCTGTTCCTGGGCCCACAGTCTCCCTCTCAGATGCCTGAAGTCCCCGGTGGGCTTTGTCTTCTCCTCGGGGGGCTGTCGTCCTGACAGGACCCCTGTTTTGGTGGTCCCTGCTCAGGCTCACCCCTCCACCTCAGGAGGCAGGGAGGGGAGGCGTTCTCCCGGTGTCCAGAACCTGGAGAGAGGGCCCGCTCAGGAGGGCATCCCTCAGGCAGGAGGCAAGACCCCTTCCCCATTTGGGGGTGGGGGGGTCAGGCCTGGGTGCCTCAAATGCAGCACCGCTGTCTTGTTCAGAGACCCAGGGACAAGTTTCTTCATTTCTCCAACACCCAGCTGGCAAGGAAACACGAACCCTGGGCCCAGGCCCAGCCACACGACCATTCTGTAACTGGGAGGAGAAGCCCCTTGGGCCCCGAGAACTTTTTCTGGCTTCAAATCCAGGTTCTGCCATCCCTTGCTACGGATTTGGGGCAAGTACCCTAAACCCTGCTTTATCAATCTGTGCAGTGGGGTGGTGATACTACACACAGGGCTGATGGGAGGTTTAAATTACCACATATATATGTGTGTTTCACCTGGGCCTCCCAAAGTGCTGGGGTTATAGGCATGAGCCATTATGCTCAGCCTAAATTAGCATATTGAAGATGCTTAGCAGTGTCTGTCCCAGGAAATCCTGGGGCTAATGTTATGCCAGCTGGCTCCCCACAGGCCAGCCCACCCAAACAGAAAACACCTGGAGGTTCAGAACAAGGGAGGTGACAGTCCCTCCCTCCAGGGGTTGCTTGCGACCTGCCCAGATGATCAGTCTTGGGCCAACCTCCCCTCCGCGCCCCGGCACTTCTTTCTTGAGAGTCTAAACATTTGCCTGTTCCAGGAGTTGTGCCCATTGTCCCAGGTTTTCGCAATGAGGAGAGGGCACCATGCAGGGGGTATCAGAACAGCCAGAAGGGTCCACGGAGCTGCCAGAGGCTCTGATGAGTCTAAACACAACAAGCCTCACTCCGGTGCCTACGTTATCGGGTCTGCTACCTACAGTCTAAGGGGTGAACAGGCAACCCTCAAGGAACTGTACCAACTTGACGTGTCCCTGCAGGATGGCAGAGGGACGGGGTCCCCCCAGGCCAAGGAGAAGGCAGGACGGGGGAAACATGCAGAGGGTGGGGCCCGAGGGAGGGGCAGGCACAGGGGCAGTGTTGCAAACAGCTGGAAGGGACAGGCAGGGGCACTTTCTGACAGCCGGTCCTGCCAGAGCCTGGTCCGGGGTAGAGAGGCTGCTGGATTCC
This sequence comes from Carlito syrichta, assembly GCF_000164805.1. Lineage (NCBI taxonomy): Eukaryota > Metazoa > Chordata > Mammalia > Primates > Tarsiidae > Carlito > Carlito syrichta. The sequence continues at coordinate 3,033 of NW_007253731.1, read as the reverse complement.
TGCTGGGCAGGCGGCTGGGGTGACACTTCTGTGGTTCTGGGATTTTTTTCTTCCTCTGGTGAGCTGGGTTTCTTGGGACATCATCTTTGGGGAACACTTCCCCTCTCTCCCAGGCAGCAGTGGGCTCCCTAGGGAAGCATACTGACTTCTGTGAGCTCCTGCTGCAGTAGGGTTTACCAGGAACCCCAGATCCATTTCTTCCACATTTAAGCAGAAGCAGCTGTGGTGGTTAATTTTATGAGTCTCTCTCTCTCTCTCTGTCCATCCACCCACCACCCACTCATCAACCCCATCCATCCACCTATCCACCCATCAATCTATCCATCCACCCACCACCCACCCATTCATCCACCTGCCCATCCTTCTTTCCTTTCCTTTCCTTCCTTTCCTTCCTTCCTTCCTTCCATCCTCTCACCCATCCATCAACCCATCCATTCATCCACCTGTCCACCCACCCATCTATCAATCCACCCACCACCCACCCACCCATCCACCCATCCATCTAGTAGCCTGAGTAAAGCAGATGCCCTCTCCAACATGGGTGGGCCTCACCCAACCCATTAAAGACTTCAGTGGAACAAAAGGCCAAGGAAGAGGATTTGCTCTTTGCCTGACAGTCTTGGGGTCAGACACTGGCTTCCTCCTGTCTTCAGATTCAGACTGGAACTATACCATTAGTTCTCCAGCTTGCTGACTGCAGATTCTGGGACCTCTCAGCCTCCGTCACCACATGAGCTAACACCCTATAATAAATCTATCTAAGCCGGGCTCGGTGGCTCAGCCTGTAATCCCGTGCCTTGGGAGGCTGAGGTGAGTGGATTGCCTGAGCCCGTGCGCGGGTTCGAGACCCGCCTGGGCAACTTGGCGAGACCTCATCTCTACAATAAATCAAAATTTAGCCGGGTGGGGTAGCGCGTGCCTGTAGTTCCAGCTACTTGGAAGGATCGCCGGAGTCCAGCAGGTCGAGGCTGTGGTGGCTGGGAGCGGCCGCTGCATTCCAGTCTGGGCGACAGAGTGAGACTCCAACTCAAAGAAAATTAAAAATTAAAAAAAAGAAATCTATCTATCTGTCAGGGTGCTGCCGACTTACGACTCTCCAACCACTCATTCACCCATCTCTATAGCTACTTATTTATCTATCATCTATCTCTGTATCTACCCACTTGTGCATTCGTCCATCTCATATCTGTGTGTCCATTTGTCTGTTTACCCATCCATTCATCTCTATGTCTATCTCTACAGCTATGTAACCATCCATCCATCTCTCTTTATGTATTTGTCTTATCTATCTATCCATCCATCCAGCTTTATATCTATCTATCTATCTATCACCTCTATTTCTATGTATCCATCCATCCATCTATTCCCCCCTCCCTCTTTCCCTCTTCCCTCCCCCCTCCCTTCTTCTGGTTCTGCTCCTCTGGAGAACCCTAACGGTGTGGCCATTCCCATCTGTGTCTGCCGGACTCTGTCCCCATTGTAACTGCAGCCCTCCTTACAACATGCACTCCCAATTTAACCTTTGCCAGTCCCAGTCACATTTTTGTGAAATTCAAGCCCCTCACTGGCAATTCCTCCAGGCCAAGCTGAGTTGCCAGAGCACCATCTTGCCTCTTTGTAGCAAGCTAAATCTA
>NW_007253731.1:0-352 GCF_000164805.1 Carlito syrichta | reverse complement strand
GTGCCACTGCACTCCAGCCTGGGTGACAGAGTGAGACTCCAACTCAAAAAATATGTATAAAATAAAAAAGCCGACTCTGTGAGGCTGGGGGCTGTGGGTGGGGAGGATAGAAGGAGCCTGGGGTCCTTTGGCCCCCTCCGCAGGCGAGATCAACATCCTCATCACTGATGCACCTCCGGCTGGATCTTCTGCTGCTGGGACCAGAAGTACTGATGACCGCAAGGAAGGCAGAAAGAGACACCAGGTCTGCCACCTGCCTCACGGCCCAAGCTGACACCCCTGGCTCACACAGGTCCCTTCTTAGAATGTGGCTCTCCTACTCCCTTACACCGAGGAGGGAGAAGGGGAGGGA
>NW_007253730.1:1761-4929 GCF_000164805.1 Carlito syrichta | reverse complement strand
TGACCAGAGGACAGCTTGGGCCCACCCCGTGCCCCCACTGGGTCAGGTCTCCCCCTCTGCTGGAGACCCCAGGGGCCAGCTGAAAGAGAAGTCCCTCCTCCCCAATACCCACCTCCAGGGCCATGGAAAATCCTAGAACAGGCATTTCCATCTCTGGACCTGGGAGCTGGGTCATTCTCGATGTGGGGGGCCTGTCCTGTGGATGGTAAGGTGTTTTGAGTGTCCCCGGCCTGTGCCCAGCAAATGACATCAGTCCTCCTTACCCCACTGGGACGGCCAAACATGTCTCCGGACATTGACAAGTCCCCTGGGGATTCAAAGGGCCTGGGTGAGAAGCCCTGTTCCGGAGTAAGGGACACACACCAGTTTCCCCCGAAACATTCTTGTCTGGAAAACGAGTAACATTGTCGACCTGCACACAACACCACAAGCAAATCACCCCAAGCCATGGCCCCTGAGCAGAAACCCAAGGGAGCCAGTCACCCCAAGGCCCAGTGCCTTGGTGGGTGAAGGATCCAGCAGCCGAGGGCCCTCACAGGTGACATCTGGTAGGGCAGGGTCTCTGGTATCAGGTCCCCAGCAGGTAGATGTGTTCCCAGATAGGTGAAGCCCAGGTAGGTGAATCCCCAGATAGGCGGTTCCCCAGGTAGGTGAGGCTTCAGGCAGGTGAGTCCTCAGGTAGGTGCATCTCCAGATAGGTGAAGCCCCAGATAGCTGGATCCCCAGATAGGTGAGGCCTCAGTCAAGTGGGTCTCCAGGTAGGTGTGTCTTCATGTAGGTGAGGCCCCAGGCAGATGAGGTCCCAGGCATGTGAGGTCTCAGGCAGATAAAGTCCCAGGTAGGTGGATCCCCTGATATGTGAAGCCTCAGGTAGATGAAACCCCAGGCAACGGGTCCCTAAGTAGGTGAGGACCAGACAGGTGGGTCCCCTGCAGGTGGATTCTCAGATAGATAAAGCCCCAGGTAGGTGGGGTCCCAGGTAGACAGGTCACCAGGTAGGTGAGGCCTCAGATGAAGTGGGTTCCCGGTAAGTGAGTCCCAAGGTAGGTGAAACTTCAGACAGGTGAGTCTCCAAGTAGAAGAGGTCCCAGCTAGATGAGGCTCCAGATAGGTTGGTTCCCAGGTAAGTGGGTCCCCAGGTAGATGTGTCCCCAGGTAGGCGGGTCCTCAGGTTAGTGGGTCCTCAGGTTGGTGGGTCCCCAGGTAGGTGGGTCCTCAGGCAGGTAAGTCCTCAGATGCATCCCCAGGTAATTGAGGTCCCAGGTAGATGAGGCCCCAGGTAAGTGGGTTCCTAGATAGGTAAAATCCCAGGTAGGTGAGGCCCTAAATAAGTGGGACCCCAGGCATGTGAGGCCCAGTTAGGGGGGGTTCCTCAGGTAAATGTGTCCTAAGGCAGGTGAGGTCTCCGGTAGGTCAGGCCCCAGATAGATGGGTACCAAGGTAGATGGGTCCCCGGGTAGGTGGGTCCCCAGTTAGGTGAGATCTCAGGTAGGTGGGTCCCAGGTAGGTGAGCCCACAGGTAGGTGAGGCCTCAGGCAGGTGAGGGCCTAGGTAGGTCAGTCCTCAGGTGGGACACAGGTAGGTGGGTCCCAGGTAGGTGAGACCACAGGCAGGCGAGGTACCAGGTTGTTGGGACCCAAGGCAGGTGAGGTCTCAGGAAGGTGGAAACTCGGGCAGGTGAGGCCCCGGGCAGGTCCCCAGGTAGGTGACTGGAGAGGTGAGGTCTCAGTGGGTGAGGTCCCAGGTAGATGCATCCCCAGGCAGGTGGGATCCTGGACATGCAAGATCCCTGCAGCCCAGCCCCAGGCTGCCCCTCAGGTGAACCAGGCTTCTACGCTGCGCACCGTCTGGTACCTGGACTCCTGCTGCAGTTTCCAGCAGGCCTTGCAGAAAGCCAGGTTCCAGCTGAAGAACCGAGGCCGCAGCCTCTCCCGCCAGCGGAAGTAGTTCAGGTAGCGCTCGGGGTCCCTGTCCAGCTCCTGCAGGTACCTGGCCAGGTCCTGGGGGCTCTGGAAGTCGTCCACGTGGATGAAGGCGTCGGGCGGCACGAAGCGCTCGTAGTTGCCCCTGCTGGGGCCCAGCACCACGGGCACGGCCCAGGCCTCCATGGCGTTCCGCCACAGCTTCTCGGTGATATAGTCGGGGTGCAGGGAGTTCTCGAAGGCCAGGTAGAACTTGTACCGGGACAGCCGCTCCATCATGACGCCCCTGGGCAGCGGCAAGTGGGATGCCCCAAACACATCCACCTTGAGATGGGCCTTCAGCTTCTCGTAGTAGCGCACCCGGGCGGAGCTCGGCCTCCAATTTGACACCGCCCAAGCCACCAGCTCCGTCTTGGCCGAGAGGTTGAGCGGGGCGTGGGCGGGGCGGCCCGACCAGGGTTCGAGCCAGCCGTAGGGCATGAAGACGTCCGAGTCGCTGCGGTAGGACATGGTGAGATTGAAGAGCCCGTCCATGGCTCGCAGTTGCCGGGAGTTCAAGGGCGGCTCCATGTTGTACCAGACCCAGCGCTGCCCGGGTGGCCTGGGGGAGGGCGGGAGCTGGGACCTGGGGTTGAACATGACGTCCCAGTGATGGACAATGACCGCGTCCGCCTGTCGGTACACCTTGCGGTTGGCCGTGATGTCGCAGTCGGCCAGGCCGGGCACCAACTCGGAGCAGGGGGACAGAGTCAGGGGGATGTGGAAGGGCCATGTCCACAGCAGGATCTGCAGGGGGCGGCGGGTGAGGGTCGCCGGGGTGGTCTGGGGAGGGAGTTCCGGGGACCGGCTGGGAGCTGCCTGGGCAGATTCCACGGCACTGGGCCCCAGTGGCAGGAAACCAGTGAGATCGCCTCGAGACACGCGCACGTAGGAGAAAAAACACACCGACAGAAGGAGCTGCAGGAGCAACACGACCAGACACGGACGCCAGGGACACAGTCGCTTGGCCGGGCCAGGTGGCTCCATGGGTCCGGGTGGCTGGAAGGAGAGGAGCAGGGCGTCAGGGTCACGGATGACGGTCACCCACTCACCCCACTTTGGGCATGATTCCCATTTCCCAGATGAGAAAACAGACCAAGCGCCTCACGGCAAAAATCAGCAGAAAGGCCGGGCGTCTGTGATCCCCGCGCTTTGGGAGGCCAAGGTGAGAGGACTGCCTGAGCCCACAGGTTTGAGAACAGCCCTG
>NW_007253730.1:1415-1741 GCF_000164805.1 Carlito syrichta | reverse complement strand
AAAAAAAAAAAAAAAAACAAAAAGAAGAAGATGGGTCTCTTTACCTGGCAGGGTTCCTAGGAAGGTGAGATGGGTCCCAAGGAGTTCCAGCTCCCACTGTTTTTTGTTTTGTTTTGTTTTGTTTTTTGAGCTGGGGTCTTACTCTGTTGCCCAGGCTGGAGGGCAGTGGCACGATCACGGCTCACCACAGCCTCTACCTCCTGGGCTCAAGCAGTCCTTCCACCCCAGCCTCCCGAGTAGCTGGGACTATAGGGGTGTGCCACCACGCCTGGCTAATTTTTTGATTTTTTTTTTTTTTGAGTTGGAGTCTCACTCTGTCACCCAGA
>NW_007253730.1:0-920 GCF_000164805.1 Carlito syrichta | reverse complement strand
GCCCAGGCGGGTCTCTAACCCGCGGGCTCAGGCAATCCACTCACCTCAGCCTCCCAAAGGCGCGGGATTACAGGCCGAGCCAAAATTCTTTGATCTTTGTAGACAAGAGGTTTCGGCATGTGGCCCAGGCTGGTCTTGAATTCCTGGGCCCAAGCAATCATCCCGCCTTGGCCTCCCAATGAGCTGGGATTACAGGCCTGAGCCACCATGCCTGGCCCACCTTGATCCTGACAATTCCCAGTGTCCCCTGACTCTTCCCCAGTGCGGGGAGGAGGCATGGTCGCGTCAAAAGGCCCCCCGAGCCTCTGAGTCAAGGTTTGAATCCATGACTGCTGGGGAAGGGCACGTGGGATTGGGTTTGGAAGGTACATCCCAGGGGACAGGTTGAATGGAGCTGGCAGAACGGGAGTTCCTGGGAGAGGAAGGGCCGGTGCAAAGGGCCTAGACCCTTTACTCCTGAGCAGGTTTCCTGGAAAGAAAGAAAGTGTCTAGGGCCGCCAGTTTGAACTTGATTTTGTTTGTTTAGAGACAGGGTCTCGCTCTGTCGCCCAGGCTGGAGTCCAGCAGTGCAATCATAACTCGCCACAGTTTCAACCTTTTGGGCTCAAGCAATCCTCCTGTCTCAGCCTCCTGAGTAGCTGGGACAACTGGTGCCTTTTTTTTTTTTTTTTTTTGAATGGGAGTCTCTCTGTCGCCCAGGCTGTCTGTTGCCCAGGCTGGAGTGCAGTGGCATGCTCATGGCCACCGCAGCCTCGACCTGCTGGACTCAGGGGATCCTTCCGCCTCAGCCTTCCAAGTGGCTGGAACTACAGGCGTGTGCCACCATGCACAGCTAATTTTTTCTTGATTTATTGTAGAGACGAAGGCGCAACCAAGTTGCCCAGGCTGGTCTCGAACCCTGGGCTCAGGCAATCCTCCCG
>NW_007253729.1:13640-16448 GCF_000164805.1 Carlito syrichta | reverse complement strand
CCACGTCCGGTGGCTCGCGGTTCGAGGTGGAAGCCAGTTTCTCGAGGTGTGTTTGGCGCGCTGCCACTCCCGGCTGATCGCTTGGCTTCCTGTGCTTAGCTCTGCGGACTTAGCCGCGCCTCCATTAATCACTGCATCTGGCTGCCATGAGATCCCGCTGTTGGTGTTCCCAGGAGTCTGTGGTATGCGTGACCTCCATTCTCTGGTGTTACGCCTGTGCTTTTGTTGCATTACATAGAATGTTCGGGAGGACCGAAGCTGGTCACAGCAGCCCTGTCTAGGCCGTTCAGAGTGCTGTCACGAAACTCCATAGACTGCTGCCCACAGACAACAGAAATTCATTTATCTGAGCTCTAGGGATGCAGACTACAAGATCATGGTGCCAGCAGATTTGGTGGCTGGTTAGGACCCGCCTCTGGCTCATGGAAGGCGGTCTTTCCCCGGGTGGCAGAAGGGGCAAGGTCACTTTCTGGGATGTGTTTGCATGAGGGCTCCACCCACCCTCACGACCTAGCCACCTTCCAAAGGCCCCGCCTCCTAACACCATCACCTTGGGGGCTAGTTGGCCACATAAGAATTTTGGGACCAGAGAACGTATGAACAGAATACATTTCATACATGCACAGACTGCACATTCGGACCAGAGAACGTATGAATAGAATACATTTCATACATACATAGACTGCAAGCCCCTTAAAAGCAGATTTTTCGGGCTGGGAGCAGAAGGAAATGTCCGAGTTTCAAAGGACAAGAAGGATCCCAAAGGCTATTACTCAGTGAAGACATGAGGGCCACATACAAGGACCAGAGAGTGACCTACAGGAGCCGAGAGCAACGACTGGCAAAAGCGGGCTCTCCCCAACAGAATAAACAAGCCTAGACGCCATGACATGTAGTAGGTGCTAAATAAACATCTCTTGAGAAATCATGTTAAAGCGGAATTTGTTGAGCTCCAGCTATATGCCAAGTCCAGGGAGGGCTGTGGGGGAAACGCATCACTAAGATGACTCGGTACATGGCCCAAGGCCGGTGGTCTCGAAGAGGAGCTTGCATAGCCCAGTTAGGGGAGGGAGGGGCATACCTCATCAACAAGGGTACCGGCATGATCATTGTTTATATGCCTAACCCTGAAATGTACCCCACATCTTTATAATAACAATTAAAAAAAAATAAAGGTTCCTAATTACGCCCAGGGCCGCGTTCAGTGCCTGGTGGAGTTTGGGGAACAGCGTTGAATCAGGTGTACCCTGACCTCGGGGAGCTCCCAGTCGGTGAAGGGAGACTCCTGCTTACCATCACAACCCAAGGCAAAGTGAAGGGTGCCCTTCAGTTAAAGACGTGGGTGGAGGGTGGGCTGTGCGACCACAGGCATCGGCACCAGATATTGCAGTCCTCCAACGCTGCACAGGAACGACATCTGCCCAAGAGGTAAGAGAAGCAGTGAAGAGGACGGCCTTGGCCTGCATGGACATCCTGGCACTGAGCGTGTCTCCTGGTTTCTGGGTGCTTTGGGAGATCCTAACGGCTCCCATTTACTCAGTCGTTCATAAGTCAGAATGTTAAGTACCGAGCAGTGCTAGGGGCCTTAGTTATCAGCGTAAGCGATCTTACTAAGCCAGTGTTATGACCGAGTAAGCGAGAAGAAGTTACGCCAGCAAGTTGAGTCTAATTAATTATGAATTTATTAAACGCGCAGGTCAAAAGTAGGCAAACGCCAGAAAAACTCTGGGCAAATTGGTGCAGTTTGTGACAAGCTTTTATAGGTAAGATTTGCAGCTATGTAGCAACTTAGTGACCACAGCAACTATTAACTAACAACTTGGCAACAAAAATAGGAACTTCGATTGTTAGGGAGCTTTGATTAATTTCATGTCAGGTAGGTATAACCAGTGCTCAGAAAGTCCCTGGAGTTCTGCAGTTAAGATATAGTTTAAGGTAGTTACATAGAGACAAGGAAGAAGAATCGTTATACAATGGAGTTACCTCGGTTAGGTCACTAACAATATAAGAACAAACTGTGAAAATGTCCAAGTGTAACATTTGATTTCAGGTAACAAAGCATACCATCACATGGAAGCTATGGCAAAGGAGTTCTGGAATGGTCAGCAGGCAATGGTCAGCATAACCTGCCCAAAGGAGACAAAGCTGGAGGTCTGTGGTCATGGGAACGTTACTGTAATTACACAAAGGCACCGATCCTTAGGTCAGGCAGGTAACTAAGATGAAAGTTTTAAACAAAATGGAGTAAGCTGGTTCATATTATTACTTTGCTAGCAATTCGATTTTATTAACTGATTTAGCTTATTTCACCAGCTGGTTGAAGCCGACTCTCCCATCCAAGCAGCGTTGGGATGCGAACCCTGAACTCCGCGGGAAGCCGAGGCGTGGAAGGGGAAAGCCGGGCGAGCCAGCGCGGCGGAGGCGTGACTCTGCGCATGCGTGCGAGCGAGCGCCTGCGGGGCGCCTCGGGGCGCGTTCCCGCTCGCGGCGGCCTAAAGGCGGCGTAAAGGAGCTCCGGCGTGTCGTGAAAGGGACGCGAACCGCCGCGCTCCGCCGATGGCCGGGAGCCCGTACCGGACGCCATCCACGCTGCGGGAAGTCGCGGCCCTCTTGCGGACCGAGGCGCGGGAGCCCGAGGAGGGCCTCGCCGCCCTGGAGCGCGGGCACGCCGGGTCGCGCCGGCCGCCGCGCGCGAGGCCGCTGGAGCTCGAGCTGCTGCACGCGATCCGGAGCGGAGGGGCGGCCTGGGGGAGCCCGCGGACTATGCCGTGCGCCCGCGTGGCGGGGGGTGGGCCGCGGGGGCGGGCA
>NW_007253729.1:11373-13620 GCF_000164805.1 Carlito syrichta | reverse complement strand
TGGGATAACGTGCCCTCGGATGTAGGCCTCCTCCTGGGGAGGATAGAGCAGTGTGAGAGGAAGCCATGCGGCATTTCGGATGACCTTGCGACTTCGCGTAAGGTGAGGGTACTGTGCGTGGGTGGGTGGGTTTGCCTGACGCCGGGATACGGCAGCCTTCGCTCAGGTGGTGTTGTGCTCACGAGTTCCCTCCACTTGTACTTCGCAGGTTACCAGCTGACAGACTGCCCAGCTGTCCAGGAAGCCTGGCTGCTCTGACAAGCCGAAACCAAGGGAGCCCCTCGCTTTGTCTCCCCGTCTTTCTCTCTGCGTTCTTACCACACTGAGCACTGCATTTCCAGCACCGTCCTGGTGTTTGACTTCAGTGTCAGGTTGCCAGGTGCATTTTTTGACGAATAGGGAGAGACATTCCGTTTGGAAAAGAAGCTTTTTGGTACATGCTCTCACGTAAAGGAACATGAGGCCGGGTGTGGTGGCTTATGCCTGTGATCTCAGCATTTTGAAAGGCCGTGGCGAGGGCATTGCTTGAGTCTGGGTGTTGGAGACCAGCCTGGGCAACATAGCAAGACCTCATCTCTAATATATATGTATATATGTATTAGTCCCAACTACTCTGGAGTCCGAGGTGGAAGGATTGCCTGAGGCCAGAAGGTTTAGGCTGCATGGAGTGCCCTGCACTCCAGCCTGGGCAACAAAGTGAGACTCCTGGCAAAAAAAGAAAGAAAGGGCCGGGCTCGGTGGCTCAGCCTGTAATCCCACGCTTTGGGAGGCCGAAGTGAGTGGATTGCCTAAGCCCACGGGTTCGAGACCCGCCTGGGCAACTTGGCGAGACTTCATCTCTATAATAAATCACAAAATTAGCCAGGCGTGGTAGCACACGCCTGTAGTTCCAGCTCCTTGGAAGACTAAGGTGGAAGGATCACCGGAGCCCAGCAGGTCGAGCCTGCGATGGCCGGGAGCGGCCATTGCACTCTACTCTGCGCAACAGAGTGAGACTCCAACACAAAAATAAAAAAATAAAAAAGAAAGAAAAAAAGATAGGAATGTGGCCTAGAATATAACCTGCTGCGTGGCCATATTTTTTACTGTGATTGTATTGTACTCTTAATGTTTGGAAGTAACACCCTTGTGCTTTGCTTCCTGGATTGTGGGGACTCATGAACGACTCGAGGTTGAGTTGGCTGCAGCTGCCAAAACAAGAACCCAGATGCCAGCCGATGTTGTGGCCATGACTGCTTTGGATACGATTGAGAAGGCCCAGGGGACAGCTGGGCATGGAGAGTGGTGGTGGATGGATTTTTGGGACCTCTGCAGACCATCAATCAGCTCAAAGGAGGAGAGCTGGGGGGGGAGGGAGGGTTGTGTGTGTGTGGTCTTTTTTTAACAGTATCTTTTTTTTTTTCAGAAATGTAATTTTTCTGTAACATGTTAACTGGTGCCCATCCTATGACCTGTCTGGTTAGCAGTGTAGAATTTGGATGAGTTCTAGATACCTGTGTTTGCTGACTTTGGGGTAAGCTTCTTTGTTATGATACGGTCTCTATCACAAATGGATGTTACCTCTCCAGAGGCCTGGATGGGATGGGGAAGGTAAACATCCAGTGGGTCAGACGAGTCCTCCCAAACTGCTGATGGCCAGGCGGCATCTCCCAGGCTTAGAGGATGTTCATCCTTGGTCATCTGAACCCAGACCTCACAGGAGTTGAGATCAGAGCTGTAGCTTGTTAGGATAAAGTTCATTTGCTTGGGGAAAAAATGCTGAAAGCCAAGTTTTAGAATGTTTGTGCAAGTGACCAAAGCCATTCTTGGCCAGGAAAAGGTAAGGTAAATAAAACTTTTTTCAGAATGAAAGTTTCTCCTTAATTGTGGTCATTGTCACATGGCGGTGAATTACTTCTTTAGAAGGTATTCAAAGCCCAGAAGGGTATTTGAGCTGCAGAAGAGAGAGAAGAAAGATCTGTGAGCAGGAAGGAGCCTCTTGAAGACCTGTGGTCTCCACGCCTGGATCATTTTTGATTTATTGTAGAGATGAGGTCTCACCAAGTTGCCCAGGCGGGTCTCGAACCCGCAGGCTCAAGCAATCCACTCACCTAAGCCTCCCAAGGCGCGGGATTACAGGCTGAGCCACCAAGCCCAGCTTATTATTTTTTTATTATAAAGATGTGGGGTATAGCCAGGCTCGCTGGTTCAGCCTGTAATCCCGTGCATTGGGAGGCTGAGGTGAGTGGATTGCCTGAGCCCGCGGGT
>NW_007253729.1:8605-11200 GCF_000164805.1 Carlito syrichta | reverse complement strand
GGCGGAAGGATTGCCAGAGCCCAGCAGGCGAGGCTGCAGTGGCTGGGAGCGGCCACTGCATTCCAGTCTGGGCGACCGAGTGAGACTCCAACTCAAAACAAAAAACAAAAAAAAAACAAATAGAAATGGGGACTTGCTGTGTTGCCCAGGCTGGTTTCAAACTCCCGAGCTCAAGTGATCCTCCCTCCTCAGCCTCCCGAGTAGCTGGACTACAAGTGAGAGCCATCATGGCCAACTTGATGTTTCTGTGATGCTTGGACTCCATGAGGTCCATTCAGAGGACTCTGCATGTCCACTTCACCAACAGAAGGAACCAGAGTCTTGCCAGTGAGTCTTCAGAGGAGGACTGCTTCCCAGTTTTTTCGTTAATTTCCCTAGGATACGACTGGCCCAGCCCTCCCAAGAAGTCGGGTCCCTGTGGCTTTCTTTAAAAGAGCACATTCCCCCAGATGTGATGGCTCATGCCTGTAATCCCGCGCCTTTGGGAGGCTGAGGTGAGTGGATTGCCTGAGCCCGCAGGTTTGAGACCCACCTGGGCAACTTGGCGAGACCTCATCTCTACAATAAATAAAAAAATTAGCCAGGCATGGTAGAACGCTCCTGTAGTTCCAACTACTCGGAAGGCTGAGGTGGAAGGATTGTCAGAGCCCAGCAGGTCGAGGCTGCAGTGGCCGGGGGCGGCCACTGCACTCCAGCCTGGGTGACAGTGAGACTCCGACTCAAAAAAAAAAAAAAAAAATAGCGCATTCTGAGCTGCTGTCCAGAGCTCCTCGCACTGGGCCTTTGGAGGTAGGGGAGACTGGGCAGCTTTCTTTGCATTTCCTGAGTCCGGCCCTGCTGCTGGTGGGAGGAGTGAGTGGTGGATACACTCCCATCATGCCCTCTGCGTCTGTGAGCTGTGCGACCCTGCGAAAGGCATCAGACCTTTCTGAAGGTCACTCTCCCCGGCCATAAAATAGGGGGATCATCCCTGCCGGTATTCCTCCCAGAGCTGCTAGGAGAACTGGCTGACCAGAGAAGACTTTGCCCTTGACCAGGGATCAAGCGTGTTCTGTCAGGAGTTGGATAGTAAGATCCATAGGCCCTGGGTCAGAGCTCTGGGTCAGAGCTTCTTGGCCTTAGTGAGTCATAATATGACTCGCCCACTGCAGATTAGTGGAGGAAGAAAACCACGGTCTCAGACAGGAAGAGCGTCTCATGCAGTCCAGTGCAACGCTCTTCATATGGAAACTTCTCACACACTTAACACCTGTGGCAAACGTTCGCCAGACAGAAAGGCAAGTAGCTGGAGCACGAAGGGGGTGGGGAGCACTGGGGCAGGGGTACCGTTTGTTGGTTGGGGCTTTTGGTTCTCGTTGTTTTATTTTCTTTTTCTTTCTCCTGGGCTCAGGCAATCCTCTTGCCTCAGCCTCCCGGGAACTGGGACTACAGGCGTGTGCCACCATGCCCGGCTCGTTTTTTGGTTTTTTTTTTTGAGTTGGAGTCTCACTCCGTCGCCCAGACTGGAGTGCAGTGGCCGCTCCTGGCCACCGCAGCCTCGACCTGCTGGGCTCCGACGATCCTTCCGCCTCAGCTTTCTGAGTAGCCAGAATTACAGGTGTGCGCTACCACGCCTGGCTCATTTTGATTCATTGTAGAGATGAGGTCTCGCTGCCCAGCGGGTCTCGAACCCACGGGCTCAGGCAATCCACTCACCTCAGCTTCCCAAGGCGCGGGATTACAGGCTGAGCCACCAAGCCCGGCTTTTTTATTTTTTGTAGAGACAAGGTCTTGCTGTGTTGCCCAGGCTGGTCTCGAACTCCTGAGCTCAAGTGATCCGCTTGCCTTGGCCTCCCAAAGTGCTGGGATCACAGGCAGGAGCCACTGTGCCTGACCGGTTGGCTGTTGTTTTTTTTTTAATTGAAGTCTCACTCTGTCGCCCAGACGGGAGTGCAGTGGCCGCTCCCAGCCACCGCAGCCTCAACCCACTGGGCTCCGGCGATCCTTCCGCCTCAGCCTTCCGAGTTGCCGGAATTACAGGCGCGTGCTACCACGCCCGGCTGATTTTTTGATTTATTGTAGAGATGAGGTCTCGCCAAGTTGCCCAGGCGGGTCTCAAACCCGCGAGTTCAGGCAATCCACTCCCCTCAGCCTCCCAAAGCGCAGGATGACAGGGTGAGCCACCGAGCCCTGATTTTAAGTCAACCGTTGCACTCAAGCTCCTGGGGAAACCACCAGGGAAGCACCAGAGAGCTCCCCCTCCCACCTAGTTAGTTGCGGAAGCACCATGGGCCTGTCAGGGGCAGCAGAGTTTGAGTGGATGCTGACCCTCCCCTTGACCTTGACACCTCTCATCTCCTACCCTCTGACCCCCCCAGCCCTGCCCCCGCAGCTCCAGGAAAGGGCCCCTGCCCTGCACTGGCTCTGGACACTCAGCGGTGGGCTGCACCCCCCAGCCTTTACAGCACCCCTGGGCCACTGGGGGAGGCAGTGCCCTGGGCTGGGGCTGGTGGAGAGGGGGCTCTCGCCAAGGGGGCCCGGAGGAGAAGGGATAGGCCGCCCTGGTGGCGCTGCAGTGGGAAGCGTGCTGGACGCGCGGGTGGAAAGGCTGCGAAG
>NW_007253729.1:7176-8394 GCF_000164805.1 Carlito syrichta | reverse complement strand
AGAGAGTGGGACGGGCCGCGGCGCCTGGGAGCCTGGGCAGGGGAGATGTGTGCCTTCTCACGCCCCATGAACCCGGTAAGGGGAAACGGTGAACCCGGGAAGAGGGAGGCATGCCCCTTCCCACGGCTGCACACCCGGGTGCCGCCTCCTAGGAGCTGGGGTGCACGGGAACGCGCTTCTGGAAGCAGCCACAGCAACTGTGTGTGACTCCCCTGCCTGGGGGCGGGGCCAGACAGGGCAAGGGCTGTCGGCGTCATCAGGTGCCTTCTAGCTTGAGTTTTCCAAACTTGCTCAGGGACCACTCTAATCTCACACACACACACACGTGTGTATGTATAAATATAAGTGTATATATATATATTTTTTTCTTTAATTAGAGATGCGGGGTACAGGTCAGGATTAGCTACGCGAGCAGGCTGCCTGCCAGTGAAGTCTGGCCTCCAACTGGCCCTCACTTGTCCTGGCTGGGACCAGGTTCCCTTTGTGACGCCACGTGCCCCCCCACCCGCCAGCAGTGCCCAGCGACTCCCAATCCCTCCCTTGTGCTATCGTGATTAACGTTCAGGTCCCGCTTACGAGTGAGAACGTTCAATATTCAACTATTTGTTTCTTTGATGGATTGCCAAGTATGACGGTCTCCAACTCCCCCCAATTTGCTGCAAATTCCATGATTTTGAGGAACCACTCTAATTGTTAAATTATGTCAACCAAAAAAAGTTATCTGAGTAGGAAGATTAGGGTCCGTTATTTTTATTTGGTTCTTTATACTTCATCATATTAAAAAAACTAAAAGTAACATGAGTTGGACGTGGTGGCTCATGCTGGTAATCCCAGCCCTTTGGGAGGTCAAGGTGGGAGAATTGCTTGAGGCCTGGAGCTCGAGACCAGCCAGGGCTACGGAGGAAGATCCTGTCATTAAAACTTGAGAAAGTGACCAGGCATGGTGGCTCGGCCTGTAACCCCAGCACTTTGGGAGGCTGAGCCAAGAAGATTGCCTTAGCCCGAGGGTTTGAGACCAAGCTGGGCAACTTGGTGAGACCAGGTCTCTACAATACATCAAAAAATAAGCCGGGTGTGGTAGCGCACGCCTGTAGTTCCAGCTACTTGGAAGACTGAGGCGGAAGGATCGCCAGAGCCCAGCGGGTCTAGGTTACAGTGCCCGGGAGCATGCCACTGCACTCCAGCAGGGCAACAGAGTGAGACTCCAACTCAAAAAAA
>NW_007253729.1:2952-6862 GCF_000164805.1 Carlito syrichta | reverse complement strand
CTCACCTCAGCCTCCCAAAGGCGCGGGATTACAGGCTGAGCCACCGAGCCCGGCAATATTATTCTTTAAAAAAATTTTTGAGTTGGGGATCTCACTATCGCCCAGGCTGGAGTGCAGTGGCATGATCCCAACAATCACGGCCGCCTGGACCTCCTAAGTTCGGGCAGTCCTCCCACCTCAGCCTCCCCCACACTCAGCTAATATTTTAAATTTTTCTGTAGAGAAAAGGTTTCGCTATGTTGCCTGGGCTGGTTCTGAATTCCTGGGCTCAAGCAATCCTTCCACCTCGGCCTCGCAAAGTGCTGAGATTACAGGCATGAGCCACCACGCCCAGCCTATATACATTTTTAAATGAAGTTAAAGGGAAAACATGTAAGATTTCAAAACTTGCCGACCCTTCACCTCTGCAGTGTCACTTCCGGGAGTCTGTTGAAAGACAGAGGTGGACGAGGAGTCCTCTGCGGTCTCCACCCACACGCCTCCGGGACAAGCGCCCCATGTTGGGACCACAGTCACTGGCCTTGAGAGAGAATGTCTCCTGCACTTTACTCTGGGTCTTCCCACCCCCCGGGCGGGTGCAGGCATCACCGAAGTGAGAGCAGCGAGGAAGGGCGTTCCTTCCAGGCCTCCGGTTCCAGAAGCAACCCCTGCTCGCCTGTAAGGACAGAGACTCCACCACCCAGCCTCTCCCTTCCCCTCAGGAGACAGCCAGAGGCAGGCGAACCTGAGATCTGGGGACACAGCCCCTCTCCTGAGCTGGCAGGGCTGCCCCTCGAGAGGTGGCTGCACCTTCTAGACCAGTTCCGGGGGTAGGGCGCATGGACACCATTTCAGCCCCAGACTCAAGCCAGCGCCTGGAGTCTCTGTCCAATCCGTGATCCTGGCATCTTCTGGAGGTGCCGGGGGAGACGGAGGAGGGCGGCTCACCACATCCCAGACCTCCTCTCCCACCTCCCTCTCCCCTTGTTTGCCTGCCCCAGAGCTAGTGAGGTGGTCCCCAGCAGAACACCACACCACCTCCTCCGGGCAGGGACTGGCGTCTCCCCCGTGCCCCAGCATCCAGCAGGGATATTTCCCACCAAACGTTTGCAAACTGAACCCGGAACCAGATTGGAGCTGGAAAAACTCAAATGCCTGGGGGTGGGCCCACCAACAGGCGAGGGGAATAAGGGGGCTTCACTGCCTGATCTGGTGGGAATGGATCACCAGTGTGGCCAGATCGTTTGATTTTTTCTGTCTTGTTTTGTTTTTTGAGTCAGAGTCGCACTCTGTCGCCCAGGCTGGAGTGCAGTGGCACGCTCACGGCAACCATAGCATTGACCTGCTGGGCTCAGGTGATCCTTCCGCCTCAGCCTTCCTAGTAGCTGGAACTACAGGTGCGCGCCACCTTGTCCAGCTAATTTCTTGACTTTTTGTAGAGACAAGATCTTGCCAAGGTGTCCCGGTTGGCAACATAGAAAGCCTGCTTCAGTTTCCAGCCTGCAGTAGTTGCCCAGGCGGGTCTCGAACCCGCGGGCTCAGGCAATCCACTCACCTCAGCCTCCCAAATTCTGAACTCAGGCAATTCTCTCGCCTCTGCCTCCCAAAGTGCTGGGATTACAGACTCGAGCCACCATGCCTGGCCAGATCATCTGATTCCTAAATTATGAATCTACTGCTTTTATTTGGTGAAATCTCGCTTTTGAACATTGGTAACTTTTTTTTTTTTGAGTTGGAGTCTCACTCTGTCGCCCAGACTGGAGTGCAGTGGCCGCTCCCGGCCACCACAGCCTCGACCCGCTGGGCTCCGGCGATCCTTCCGCCTCAGCCTTCCAAGTAGCCGGAATTACAGGTACTCGCTACCACTCCTGGCCGATTTTTGATAGTATTGTAGAGATGAGGTCTCACCAAGTTGCCCAAGCAGGTCTCGAACCCGCGGTCTCAGGCAATCCACTCACCTCAGCCTCCCAAAGCACGGGATTGCAGGCTGAGCCACCAAGCCCGGCTGGTAACTTATTTTTAACATTATGTTAACCATTAAAATTTACCCACAGGCTGGATAAAGTCCAGTGATTGTTGTGTTACGAGAAAGGGAACATTATATATAATGGAGAGAGAGATTAATTTCAAGCAAAGTGGCTTAAGCGATTATGGAAACAGACATATCCAAAATTTGCAGGGCAGGCCAGCAGGCTGGAGTTGATGTCACAGTAGTGAGTCCAAATTCTGCAGGCTGGAAACAGGCAGGCTTTCTATGTTGCGGGAAGGAGACAGAATTTCTTCTTCTGGAAGGCTCAGTCTTCTCACCTTCAGTTGATTGGAAGAGGCCCACCCACAGTATGGCGGTTCCTCTGCCTTACTCAAACTCCACTAATTTAAATATTAATGACACGCCTGAAACATATCTTCACAGCAACAACTAGAGTTTGAGCCAATGCCTGGTCCTGAGAGGTAGCCTAGCCAGTGGACACATCACATTAGCCTTTGCAGCTGCCCGTTCTGCCAATGGGCAGCTTCTATGTGGGACCCTATCCATCTCCGCAACAACTTTGGGGTGAGGGAGGTGCACACTTCCTCCCACAGATGAGAAAACTGGGCTCAGAGAGGCCCTCGGCATGCGGCGGAGCCAGACTCAGACCCAGCCCTGTCTGCCCCAGGCCTTGGCTCCGCCCACCCCACACCAGGGGGCCGGCCTGGCGGGCTGGGAGACAGGTAGACAGCAACCGTGGGCCATGACTTTGGACTTCACAGAGGCCCAGCAGGGCACAGGATCAGCCCCTCTCCCTCTGTCCCTCGGCTGTTCCTCTTCTGTGTTCTCCTTGTGGCACCCACAACCTGGCCAGCAAAGTTGACTGTGGAGACGGGTTCATGCAGGTCAAGGCCCCTGTCCACGTGGCCTGCAAAGAGCGTCTCGCCCGCAGTGGCTGAACGGGCCTGGGAGAGGGAGACCCCACGTCACCACAGGGGTTCCTGTTTTCTCTGAAATCCTTGTGAGCTTCTCAGTCTACACTGGATGTTTAAAAGGACCTTTATGCCAGGCTCAGTGGCTCAGCCTGTCATCCTGTGCTTTGGGAAGCCAAGGTGAGTGGATTGCCTGAGCTCGTGGGTTCGAGACCCGCCTGGGCAACTTGGCGAGACCTCATCTCTACAGTAAATCAAAAAAATTAGCCGGGCCTGGTAGCGCGCACCTGTAGTTCCAGCTACTCGGAAGGCTGAGGCGGAAGGATCGCCGGAGCCCAGCAGGTCGAGGCTGCGGTGGCCGGGAGCGGCCACTGCACTCCAGTCTGGTCGACGGAGTGAGACTCCGACTCAAAAAAAAAAAGACCTTTATGTTCTCGCGCACACAGCATGCACTTGCGCCCCAAGGAGCATGGACACCGCAGTCTGGGAACGTGCAGCCTAGGGGTTCAGAGTCCTGGGAGTGATCTCATCTGAACTCACCCAGTGTCATTCAGTGAGCCAGTGACCCTGGGGAGCCCAGGCCAGACAGGCCACTCACCCCTCGAAGGGTCCCTGCACCAGGCAGCCCCGTGCCCACAGGCAGGAGCCAGGTTCCTGCTGCCCCCTGGACGCTACCTGACCAGGAAGGCGACGGGGAGAAATCCACGTGGGCACCAGGAGGATCCAGCAGTGCTCCCACAGGGAGGAATTCATGGGGCCGCCAGGAAGAGGAAAGACACTGAAAGAAACGTAGCACATCAGTTTGGAGTCGCCAGGCTTGGGCTTGAAGACACGGAAAGGGGTTCTGAGTCCCCCTCACTTCTAAGCAGACCCTGGGCTTTCATTCCGAGCACCCCACATTGTCATGGCTTTCTGATACCCTGTCACCTGGAAGTCTTGACTCACAAAATAAACAACTCAACAAAGGTTGACGACGGCGTGGCCTCAAAGAGGCCCTTGGGCGAGGAGCGGGTGGGAGCCGGAGGCCTCC
>NW_007253729.1:938-1759 GCF_000164805.1 Carlito syrichta | reverse complement strand
CTATCCCCCAGGCTGGCGCACAGTGGCATGTTCACAGCTCACTGTGGTCTCCAACTCCTGGAGTCAAGCATCCTCCCACCTCAATTTCCCAGGTAGCTGGGACTACAGGCCTGTGCCACCACACCCAGCTAATTTTTTTTTCTGATAACTATTTTTATTATTATACACGTAACATGCTTTCATTGTTTAAAAAATAAGGAAGAGGCCAGGCTTGGTGGCTCAGCCTGTAATCCCAATACTTTGGGAGGCCAAGGTGAGTGGACTGCCTGAGTCCGCGGGTTCGAGACCCGCCCAGGCAACTTGGCGAGATCTCATCTCTACAATAAGTCAAAAAAAAAATTCACTGGGTGTCGTAGTGCGCGGCTGTAGTTCTGGCTACTTGGAAGGCTGAGGCGGAAGGATCGCCGGAGCCCAGCAGGTCAAGGCTGCAGTGGCCGGGAGCGTGCCACTGCCCTCCAGCCTGGGCAACGGAGTGAGACTCCAACTCAAAAGAAAAAAATAATAAGGAAGGAAGGAAGGAAAGAGGGAGGGTGTTGGGAGCCAACATCTATAGCTACATGGCTGAGGCCTGTAAAGGCCCATCTGGAAGATCGCCTCTGACATAGGATATCAGTTATACCTATGATATTGGCGTGTGATTGGTGACCAGTGTGCATACGTGGCAGTAAAACTTATAAGTGAATCTCAGTACACTTGATGGAAGGTGCATGGCGGAATTGTTTCTGTCTTTCTAAGTTTAGCTTCTTTCTAGATATTTTTTTACTTCTCTTTCCTGGTAGAGTGGGTAGTCCTTGTTCCCGAAAGCTGTTTCCCCTAGGGTT
>NW_007253729.1:0-918 GCF_000164805.1 Carlito syrichta | reverse complement strand
GGACTGCCTGAGTCCGCGGGTTCGAGACCCGCCCAGGCAACTTGGCGAGATCTCATCTCTACAATAAGTCAAAAAAAAAATTCACTGGGTGTCGTAGTGCGCGGCTGTAGTTCTGGCTACTTGGAAGGCTGAGGCGGAAGGATCGCCGGAGCCCAGCAGGTCAAGGCTGCAGTGGCCGGGAGCGTGCCACTGCCCTCCAGCCTGGGCAACGGAGTGAGACTCCAACTCAAAAGAAAAAAATAATAAGGAAGGAAGGAAGGAAAGAGGGAGGGAGGGATAATTTTTTTTTTTGTAAATGAGTTCTCGTTATGTTGCCCAGGCTGATTTGTTACAGCAATCCCTAAGAAATAAGCACAACCAGATGGGAATATACTCAGTCATGTGCTTCAATGATCTGTTAGGAGGCTGAGTGCAGTGACTCACGCCTATAATCCCAGCACTTTGGGAGGTGGAGGCGAGAGGACTGCCTGAGCCCGGTGGTTGGAGACCGGCCTGGGCAAATTGGTGAGACCTTGTTTCTACAATAAATAAAAAAAAATTAGCCGATGTGGCAAGTGTGCATCTGTAGTCCCAGCTGCTTGGAAGGCTGAAGTGGAAGAATCACCTGAGCCCAGCCGGTCAAGCCTGCAGTAAACACGAGCATGCCACTGCACTCCAGCCTGGGCAACAGAGTGAGACTCCGACTCAAAAACAAAAGAATCTGTCAGGGCCTCACGCATGCGTGGCTGTTGCTTCCCCAGAGATGCCTCCAGGTTTCAGGAGAAGGAGGCAGAAGGGCTGAAGGCCTCAGCTTCGTGTTCGGCGAGGCCACCCTCCTTAGTCCCCAATGAAGCGTCTGCCCAGAACTGTGAGGTGTGGCCCCCTAGCTGCAAGGGAGTCTGGGAGGCAGCATTGCTGAGCTTTCGAGCCAAGAGAAAG
>NW_007253728.1:1064-7603 GCF_000164805.1 Carlito syrichta | reverse complement strand
ACAAAGTTTTAATATGAATGCTACAAACACATACAGTGAATGTGGGGTAGAAATTCATATAGTACTAGTTCTTGGAATTTATAAAATATTGCAAACGTCTTATAGCAAGGCAGTTTTTCTAAAAGTCTTTGATTCCCTCAGGTTTACACAGCCACTGTGTGTAAATTAGCTTTGGTATGGAAGCTGGTGATTTAAAACAATATAGAGCCCACCTAGAGAGCAGCTAGCGCCTCAGAGTCTACTGCAATAGCAAAGGAATGTCTGAAAGGGGCTTATCGCTTTAACATTTACATCCCATTGTAAAAGCAGAAGTCAGCATGGCAATTGGGACTGACAATGCTTAACCCAAGAGTTCTAAATACAAACTCTACTTAAGACATTATATAACTACACAATCAGTCACTACTACACAATCAGTCACTACCCGGCACCCGACATATGCCTAATTCTACGGGGTCTGAGGTAGGATTTAAAGTACTAAGATTTCATAAAGTACAATGAACATGAGGTAGGAATACACAAAATATATAGTAAACATAAGGTAGGGATATATGAAATATAGTGAACTAAACAATACTTTTACAGCAAGTATGGCTTTTTAAGTTTCTTGGTTTCTTGGGTCTCTCAATAGCATGCTTTTAACCTAAGTCCATGGTATAGTTTATTACTGTATAGTTTATTACTGTCCTCTCAAGAGGAGCTAAAATGCACATGAACCACAAAGCAATGGCATTAGCCTTTTAGTCTAACTGTGATAGCAAACTGTGTTGAGGGAAATCTTGGATTTGTTCCCTAAGGAAGCCACACCAGGAAAATTCTCAGTGTGTGGCGGTTGCTAAGGCACCATTCAGAGAAAGGAACAAAAACCTCACTGTTGTGGCTTTGAAGGGTAAAGAGCTATGCGATCCTAGGGAAAAATAAGTCTGGGATTCCAAACTACCTGAGCATCCAGACCTGAATCCCTCTGGAGAAGCGTAAGTTCTGTTGAAATCTTAGCTCTTTGAAAGACACTGCCATTTTTACCAAATTTTGCAACCAAAATTCTCAAAGAATTGAAGAATGAAGAACCAGAACACTTAGAAGAACTCTGTAGGAAACATAAATTTTGTGCCAACGTTGAGTTTACTATGCATATTTTAGAGAGACATAGACTTTGATAGTACAATGGGTAATTTTATATGTCAGCTTGACTGGGTGAAGGAATGCCCAGATAGCTGACAAACATTATTTCTGAGTGTGTCTGTGAGGGAGTTTTCAGAAGAGATTCACATTCAAATAAGTATACTGAGTAAAGAAAATCCTTCCTCACCAATATGGGCACACATCATCCAATTTTTTGAGGGTCCAAACAGAACAAAAAGGCATAGAAAGTATGATCTCTCTCTCTCCCCCCTCTCTCCTTCAGCTGGCACAACTCTCACCTCTTCCTGTCTCTAACATCTGAAGTCATAATTGTTGGACCTGTGGTACTTACATAATTGGCTCTTCTGGTTTTTAGGCTTTCATACTTGGACTAAATTGCAACACTGACTTTCCTGGTTCTCCAGTTGCAGATGGCAATGGTTTGGGTTGGATTTCTCAGCCTCCATAATCACGTAGCCAATTTCCATAATAAATCTCTCTAACTCTCTCTCTCTCTCTCTCTCTCTCTCTCTCTCTATCTATCTATCTATCTAAGGGGCCCTGACTAATACAGACAGCTAAAAAAACAAACCAAAACACTGTATTGGAAAATTAGAAAATGTGCTACTTTGAGGAACTAAATTGCCCTTGCAAAAGTGTTCATTGTCTCAATTAAAATGATAGACATAATTTCTATTTATAGAAAAAAGATGTCTTGGAGAAAAAGAATGAAGAATTCATTTATTATTCATATGCAGTATATATCTATAGAGAGAGAATGCCTTCTCTCTTTGTATGAATCAGTTTTGCATTTCTATAAAGGAATACCTCAGTCTGGGTAATTTATAAAGAAAACAGGTTTATTAGCTCACTGTTCTGCATGACACTGCCATCTGCTTGGCTTCTGGTGAGGCCTCAGAAAAGTTTTTACTCATGATGAAAAGTGAGGGGAGATGGCATGTTGCATGGTGAGAGCAAAAGAGAGAGAAGCAAGAGCTGGAAGGGAGGTGGTACCAGAGTCTTTCAAACAACTAACTTTCACATGAACTAGTAGAACAAAAACTCACTCATTATCCTGAGAAGGACAAGCTATTCACGAGAAATCCACTTCAAGGCCCAAGCACCTCTCACTAGACCCTACCTCCAACATTGGGAATCAAATTTCAACAAGAGATTTGGAGGGGAAAACTATTCAAAATATATCACTCTTCTAAACACTGTGCTAAGTTTTGAGAACAGATAAAGAATAAGATCTAAATCATGCTCTCAACAAACCTGTGGTCTAAATAAGGAGATGGATATGCATCAAAGTAGGGTAAGTGCTAGATGTATGGTAAGTGCTAGGGTCGTGTCTTTCAAAAATGGTTCAACATTGCCATTCTCATATACTTTTCTAGAACCTGAAATCACCCATCATGAGAGAGAGCCTAACTCCCCTGCCTTTAAATATGGGCAGGGTAGCTAGTGACTCACTTAGTGGTAAGAAAATGCAACAGAAATGACACTAGGTGACTTCCAAAGCTGAGTCCTTCAGGTTTCTGCATTTTCTTCTGGAATTCTCACTATTGAAGTCTGCAGCTGCCACATAAGCAAACAGACTGCCCTGTGAATGCCATGCTATGAGAAAACCCAAACTAGCCTATGCAGAGAAACCACATGGAAAGGCTCTGAGACCACATTAAAAGAGAGGGATGCTTAGCAGCTAACAGATGCTCCATACTCCCTCCTTTGCAGTTCCAGTTTCAGCCACCATTTAACTACAACCCATGAAGACAACAAGCTAGCTGCCCAGTTGGGGCCTTCCTGACTTTCTCAACTACAGAAGTCACAAGATTCAAGAAGTCTGCCATTGTTAACCAGGACTAAGTTTTGTGGCAATTTACTATGCAACAAAGGTAACTGAAATGAAGTCCCTGTAGGGAGAACACCATTTGCTTTGTCCACCAGTCATTATGAGCTCTGGTCTATAGTATGTATTTCAGAATATCTATCAAATTCTGTTGAATAGAGATAAGAGGTAGCTACATTGGTAACATAAAGGAATTCTGAGATCAAGGCACCTGCAAGGTCAGCTTCTGGTGAGGGCTCACTTCTTGGTATGCAGAAGACTGCCTTGTCACTGTGTGCTCACATGACTTCTTTTTGTGCGCATGGAGAGAAAAATGACACCGATGAATAGGAATGCTTAGCAGAGGAGGTAACAACTCAAACACATGTCAATGAGTGAATCAAAAATTTTCAATGAAATAAGGAGTGGAAAGGCAATGTCCGATAGAAGAAGAGCAAATGCAACATGCAGAGGCATGGAACAGCTTGGTAGAATTACGGAAGCATAAGCAACTTCATATGGCTAAAAGAGGGCACATCAATGTAAATGACAGGGAATGTAGCTGGAGAGGTTGGTAGAACTGGAGCCAGAGAGGTCTTGCATAATTAGTTGGTCACAGAGTCACTGGGGAGAGCTACTACACTCTCCCCTATTCCCAAACAGTAGACTTTTTCAGGCCAACCAGACCTCCCTTTACATCTTTTACTGATTATTGAATTTTCTGGGTGCATGGGCCTCTTCTCTCCATCTTGTGTCAATGAGAGGGTGAGAACTCTGTGAAGTGACTCAGCTGTAGACACACTTTGAAAAATATGATCTTCTCCTAGGTGTAGGATTTTTCTGAAATGGGACACAGATTCCTTCAGACCTTGAATCTCCAAGTCTTTCTTGGCTGTCTAGAGAAACCTGCCATCTCCTAGAGACACAGACAGGGGAAGAAGACTCAAGGCTACATTAGCATCTACACTCTGCTTTCCCCAAGATACTTCATCTTTTTTTCTTAGTCCAATGAACCTTTACTTAGTCTAGCAAAGGATAGCCCGGATCTTTAACTGATCATTCAAATGTATTGTTTGTGTACATGGGTCCCAGATTTTGAAACTGAAAGTCACAAATTAATTCCTTTGTTATCTGTGTTATGCAATGACATCTTTAAGACAGTGGCTCTGTCAGGACAGGCTACGTTATGCTATAAAAAAAATATCCCAACACTCTGTGGCTTAACATAGCAAATATCTACCTCTCTCCCTCATTCTACCTGGCCAGTATGGAGGGGGAGCTTTCATCTAGTCTTTCAGAATTCAAGGCAGACACTAGCTGAATCTCAACAAGTGCTTCCATGGTTATCCAACAGGTGAAGAGAAGGTATTGGACTGTGAGTTATCTTTTAAAGCTTCTGCCAGGAATAAAACACATGTCACAGCAGAGGCTGAAGAGAATGGCCTGAAACAGAGGATACAGAAAAATACCCAGAAAGAGAAAGTATCCCGGGATACTGTCTTAGTCTGCTCTGGATGCTGAAACAAAATACCACAGATTGAGTGGCTTAAACAGAAATTCATTTTCTCATAGTTCTAGAGGCTGGAAGTCCAAGATTAAGGTGTCTTTGCAGTGCTCTTCTTGGCTTGCAGACAGCCGCCTTCTCAGTGTGTAATCACATGACCTCTTCTTGGGTGTGTGTAGAGAGAGAGCTCTCTGGTATCTCTTCTTAGAAGGACACCCTACCAGATCAAAGCCACACCCTAAAACTCTCAAGTAACCTTAATTATTTCTTTATTCCAAATGCAGTCACAGTGGAGCTTAGGCTTTCAATACATGAATCTTTGGAGTACACATACATTCAGCCTACAACAGCTACCATCTCTACGAAAAGTCAGTATGAACTTCACATTATGACTATTTCTGTAAGAAGGAATTCTTCGATAATGAAAAGTGAATTGTGAAACAATAACCTTGCGCATAAAAATACTTTATACTTTTTAGATATTGCATAGTAGTTTTCTTTTCTGTGTTGATTTTAAAAATAGAATTTCCCACCTGGTAAGTTTTTTTTAGGTTTTCAACTAGTTGAAAAATCAACAAAGTCCTAATTAAGAAAAAATAGTTTGATTTCCTCTGTTCTCTGCTATAACCTAGAGTCTCCTTTTAAGTTGATTAAATGCATAAAATATCCTTCCTTGTCACGTTATGTTATTATAAGAGTTTTTTTATCTGAAATGCAAACTCTTACTTTAAAATAGTCTTTGTTAAGATTATAGTGTAACATCATTAAACAGATCAGAGTCAGAGATTATGATAGTTTATAAGCTGATGTAATGAAATTGCAAATGAATTTCTGCAAGGTTCTTTGTTCTTATCTTTGGATCATTGTTCTCTCAAAAAATTGTTTTTGAGATGGCTATGACAATATTCTTTTTTTTTTTTTGAGTCGGAGTCTCACTCTGTCACCCAGACTGGAGTGCAGTGGCCACCCCCGGCCACCACAGCCTCGAGCCGCTGGGGTCCAGCGATCCTTCCGCCTCAGCCTTCCAAGTAGCTGGAATTACAGGCGCACACTACCACACCTGGCTAAGTTTTTGATTTATTGTAGAGATGAGGTCTCGCCAAGTTTCCCAAGTGGGTCTTGAACCCGTGGGCTCAGGCAATCCACTAACCTCAGCCTCACAAGGAGCGGGATTACAGGCTGAGCCACCGAGGTGGGCTTATTACAATATTATAACTTTTTTTTGCAGAGTTTACACCAAATTTAAATCAAATAAAAGTGCTTCTATTTCTTTTTTTTTTTTGAGTTGGAGTCTCACTGTGTCACCCAGACTGGAGTGCAGTGGCTGCTCCTGGCCACTGCAGCCTTGACCTGCTGGACTCTGGTGATCCTTCCACCTCAGCCTTCCAAGTAGCTGAAATTACAGGTATGTGCTACCACGCCTGGCTGATTTTTTTTTTGGATTTATTGTACAGATGAGGTCTCACAGCCCAGGCAGGTCTCGAACCTGCAGGCTCAGGCAATCCACTCACCTCAGCCCCATAAAGACACAGGATTACAGGCTGAGCCACCAAGCCCAGCAAGTGCTTCTATTTCTAAAACCTAAACATGATGTGGAATGTAGTTTGTATTTTAACAAATTCTTGTTTTCAGTATATTCAACCAAGAAAAGAGAAACAGTAACAGAAAAGAAAGGCAAGATGGAAAGAAGGAAAAGGAAAGAAGGGAGAGGGGAAGGGAAGGAAGGAAGAAAGGGAGGTAGGGAGGAAAGGAGGGAGGAAGAGAAGGAGGAAGGAAGGAAGGAAGGAAGGAAGATCAAAGGAGGGAGAGAGGAAGGGAAGTCTATGTCTACAGCAGTCTGAACCTTGAGGGTATATAAGGTCTGACAATTCAGTTCGCAAACTTGCCACCATGCACTTAGGTTGGCAGTGCTGTACAAAGAACTTAGTAAGGTTTCACAATGTTGGTATATCAGTGTCTCACAGCTGTGTTTGTGTCGATGTGTGGTGGTGTTTTGCTGAGTGGTATTTATTATTGTTGTCGCATGTTTTTTTCTGCCACCATGAGAATGTTGGAGCTTGAATTAGAGCAATGGACAAACATTAC
>NW_007253728.1:0-520 GCF_000164805.1 Carlito syrichta | reverse complement strand
CAAGGTAAAGAAAATCACCAGAAAGAAAAAATTATAGAATGATAAACGTAATCTGACAAGAAGACACAGCATTCTTTTTTTTTTTTTTGTTAGTTGGAGTCTCACTTTTTAGTCCAGACTTGAGTGCAGTGGCCACTCCCACCCACCACAGCCTCGAACTGCTGAGCTCCAGTGATCCTTCCACCTCAGCCTTCCAAGCAGCTGGAATTACAGGCATGCACTACCAAACCCAGTTGATTGACATAGCAATCTTAAATGTGCATGCACCAAATAATATATAGGAAAAATATATATGGACAAACCTGAAAGAACTAAAGAAAAGGAGAAATTCACACATATAACTGGGTACTTCAGAAAACTTCTCTTGACAATTAATAGAACAACCAATCAAGAAAACCAGCCAAGACATAAAAGAGCTCAACAGCATCATCAATCAATAATATCTAATGTTTGTAGAACATTCCACCCATCTGCAGCAGATTACACCCAGTGTTCAAGTGCTCTTGGAAATGCACAGCAC
>NW_007253727.1:51896-52885 GCF_000164805.1 Carlito syrichta | reverse complement strand
ACCACAGAATATACATTCTACTCATCACCGCATGGAACATATTCTAAGATCGATCACATACTAGGCCATAAGTCAAGCGTAAGCAAATTTAAAAGGACTGAAATTCTACCATGCACCCTCTCAGACCACTGTGGAATAAAAATAAACATTGATACCAACAAAGTTCCCACACACCCACAAAGACATGGATACTAAACAGCATGATGCTAAACAACTCCTGGGTCAATGATGACATCAAAACGGGATCAAAAGATACCTGGAAACAAATAAAAATAAAGAAACATCTTACCAAAATCTCTGGGATACCTTAAAAGCTGTAGTAAGAGGGGAATTTATATCTCTACAAACACACATGAAGAAAATGGAAGGAACACAAACTAGCAGCCTAACAAGCCACCTAAGGAAGCTGGAAAAGCAAGACCACAAAAACCCTAATTTCAGCAGAAGAATCCAGATCACCAAAATAAAAGCCCAAATCCAGGACATAGAAGAAAAAAGATAAAACAAAAACTCAATGAAACAAAAAGCTGGTTCTTCGAAAGGATAAACAAGATTGGTGGTCCCCTAGCTAGACTGACCAAGAAAAAACAAGAAAAAAATCAAATAAGCACAATCAGAAACACAAAAGATGAAGTCACATCTGACCCTGAAGAAATACAAAAGATCATTAGAGACTACTATGTACACTTGTATGGAAACAAACTTGAAAACCTTAAGGAAATGGAGGACTTTCTGACATCACACAAACTACCTAGATTGGAGCAAGAAGAAATTGAGACCCTAAATAGACCAATAACAATCAATGAAATCGACTGCATAATAAGAAAACTTCCTACAAAAAAAAAGCCCTGGACCAGATGGCTTTCCAGCAGAATTCTACAAGACATTTAAGGAGGAGCTGATACCAATCTTACTGAAGGTATTCCAGGCGATTGAAAAGAGGGAACACTCTCCAAATCATTTTACGAGCCAACATCACTTTGATACCC
>NW_007253727.1:44457-50871 GCF_000164805.1 Carlito syrichta | reverse complement strand
ATCACATTACCAGACTTCAAACTTTACTATAAGGCTACAATCATCAAAACAGCTTGGTATTGGTACAGGATCAGGCATATAGATCAATGGAATAAAATTTAGATTCCAGAAGCAAAACCTCAATTTCTCAACCATTCATCTTTGACAAAGCCCCCACCACCTACCACTGGGGAGAGGAGAACCTATTCAGTAAATGGTGCTGGGAAAACTGACTGACCACATGCAGAAGATTGAAACAGGACCCCTCTCTATCCCCATGCACAAAGGTTAACTAAAAGTGGATCAGAGGCCTAAATGTAAAACCTCAAACCATAAGAACTTTAGAAAATGAAGGAAAAACTCTCATGGAAATCGAAACTGGCATCCAATTCCTGAACAAAACCCGAAACCCACAGGTCATAAGAGAGAAGATAGACAAGTGGGACCTTATTACTGACAAGCTTCTGCAAAGCCAAAGAAACCATCAAGAGAGCAGGGAAACAGCCTACAGACTGGAAAAAATTATTTGCTAACACCAGGTCTGAAAGGCTTAACATCCTGGATCTACAAGGAACTCAAACGTGCTGAAAAGAAAAAAAACAAACAACCCCCATTACAAATGGGCAAAAGATATGAACAGACATGTCACAAAAGAAGACATCTGAGCATCCAACAGACACATGAAGAAATGCTCAACCTCACTAATCATCAGGGAGATGCAAATCAAAACCACACTGAGATACCACCCAACTGTAGTCAGAATGGCAATTATCAACAATTCAAAAAATAACAGCTGCTGGAGAGGGTGTGGTGAAAAGGGGACACTTCCACACTGTTGTTGGGAGTGTAAACTAGTGCAACCTCTGTGGAAAGCCTTGTGGCGATTCCTAAAAGCTCTAAAAATCGACCTTCCATATGACCCCGCAATCCCCCTACTGGGAATTTACCCTGAAGAACTCAAATCATTCTATAAAAAAGATACCTGCACACGTATGTTTATCGCAGCATTGTTCACAATAGCAAAAACCTAGAAACAACCATGCTGCCCATCAAAAGAGGACTGGATTGAAAAATGTGGTACATATACACGATGGAATACTACACAGTCATAAAAAAGAACAAAATCATGAATTTCGCAGGAACCTGGATGGAACTAGAGTCTATAATACTGAGTGACCTCTCACAGAAACAAAGATCTGAGGATCACATGTTCTCACTCATGTAATGGACCTTGAACATCCAATGTAATATTATAAGAAAATGACTGATGGTACTGGGAACCTATGGGGAGGGGAGGGAGATGGGACTAACAGTAGCAAATATCTGTCTGGGGAAGGGGAAACACCTCTTATCAACAGGGTGCCTGAAGGAAACGTAATTGTATACCTAATCCTTAACTGTACCCCACAAAACCATAATAAAAAATATTTAAAATAAATAAATAAATAAGTAAATAAAAGACTCTCTTGACCTCCAGAAAGTTTTCACCATTCAGAGTCAGGGTCCTTACAATTTGAATAGTTATTTTGTGTTGCCACATGTTACTTTACATGATAGGAGCCTCGCTGTTCAAGTGCAGGCTTCTGTGTTCTCTCTGAATCTCCCTGTGCTTCATGTTAGACCAGGAGCACTGACCACCCATGTTTCCTTAGTGACTGTGGAAGAAGAAGAGTAGATTCATTAAGAATGTGGCGAAGATACTCACCCGAAATACACGTCTGGAGTCTTCAGGGTTACAGGGAATTGTCTAGTGTTTAGTCACCAGATCTTATTCCCCCCAAATGGGAGAATATTGATGAGCCACAAGTGTGCTATGGTGCTATGCCTATAATCAGTAGCCAAACGCTTCTTTTATACCCAGGTCCTAACTCAGTGTGAGTCTCCCTTTCTATGACTATCATCTTAATGTAACCTGAATGAGTAATATGCTCATGGTTGAGTAACGTGCTCATGTGAGAAATCACACAGAATCAGAAGTAGAGATAAAGGGGTAGTCAATGAGAACCCATATGGGAATGCTGTGGCTGAAGCTTGGGAAGACCAGGTGGGGTTTCCCATCTATGCGCAGAACTTACCTGCTCCCAGGAGACTGAGCGCCACACAGCAAAACAGGCCATTGTTCATGGTTGCGTCAGGGCAGGAAAAAAAAAAATTCAGCACAAGACTTCCATTTTTGGCACAAGGCATATGGAATCTCAGAACTCATTTTTAAAATTAGGTATGACCTACTAACAATCTTAGCATTCTCTACAATCCTCGAAAGTCTCTGCTTAAGACAAGAGAAATGAGAAGAGGAAGAAGTTGTGGTCTGAATCCAGGCAGACTCTGTTGCTGTAAGCAGAATCCCAGTCTATTTAGTTACAGATAGGCTAAGAGCTTTAAGTTAGCAAAGACTCAAGTGAATCTGTTGGAAATTCATAATGAATGCAAATGAAGTGGGACAAAATTAATTATTATATGTCACTTTGAAATGAATGGGTAGCAGTAGGGATAAAACAAACAAACACTGTTGTCTTTCAAAGGGAAGGGTCTTTAGATGGTCACTTGACTTCATCACTGTCACAATTTGGGCTCCTTCAGTTGGCAAAATCTATGACATGGGCTTAGGTGAAAGTAGTTGATTTGGGAAATAATTCCAGTGAGTAGGAATGAGAAAGAAGGGAAAATAATATAACAAGGCTGGAATCCAGTATAAAGGTGCTAGGCTGACTTTACTTGGGACAACAAGAGATGTAATCCAACAGCACCTCTTGAGCAGAAGACAGAATGCCTCTCTCAGTTGTCTGCATGAATGGAGATTGGTGATTTCATCCCATCTTGCCCCACCAGAAACACTAGGACCTCTAAAGTGCAGGCTGGATAGGCCTAAATAATATCAGGAGAGACACCCAGAAGAAGTACAGACTCCAAGCATGTGACTGAGGTGGGACACTAACAGTAGGATGGGATTTGCAGGTAACTGTCCAAGGCAGTGAGGCTGGAATCAGAGGTGGACTGTGTAGATGTGATGGAAGACACTGAAGGATCCTTTGTGATGGTCTCCTTGCATGTAAAACTACCCCTTTTTCTATAAGTTCTTTTGTGTGATTGCCAATTTCTCTGAAGCAACAATTTTCTGGGAGCACTACACTTTCTTGCATATCAGATTTAGTAGCAACCAAGAAGTGAGGTAAGAAGTAACAGTTTAATATTCCCTTTAGAGACAAACTTTTATGTTAATTTCACATCATGGATCATCAGATTGCTATGTTTGCATTTTAAGACTTCAAAAGTGAATATGGCCATAGTGATTCATGTCTGTGTTTAGTCCCCAAATTGCACAGAGTAAGTAGTTGTGCTAGGTTAGTGATTAGTCAGAGAGTTAATAGAGACCTAAAATTTCTTTAGCCTACACTTTATATGAGATTCTTTTTTTAAAAAAAATTGCCTGCAAAAAATATCTTTAATTCACATATGACTAAACTCAGTTTACAAATGAGAAAAGATACTCAACTAGGTTTCAAATCTCAGTTTATGATGTCAGAATAGGTGACCTGCTGAGATCTCCTTTCTCTTTAATGAATGAGAAATCTAATGCTGAGTTAATGATTATTTTTCAACACCCTTACTTCACTTTTATTGATAATCGCAGTCCATTCCTTTAACAGATAATTCTCTTTCTTTATGACTGTTTTCAAAATTATGTCTTTGTCATTAATGCTCTACGATTTTAATATGATAGAAAATTGTATATAGGATTCATTCAAATTCTTGAAACTTAGGTTTGATTGCCTCTGGAAAATTCTCAGCTAATATCATCCCCTTATATTTCCTCCTAATTTCTTTAAAACTCCTTTGCATGTATAAATAAATGGAACATTCTGACAAGATATTGTGCATATTCCAGAATACCAGAAACTTCTAGTTTTTCCTCCCTCTCTAAAATCTCTTTTATATCACACATTTAATTTTCTGTGTTGTTTAGATAAATTTGTTGGATATATCTTTGTTATAAATAACAACATCTTCAGGAGCATCCGATGTGGTAATTTCTTCATATTCTTTCTATCATTATATAAATCATTTCTAGATTTAATGCTTGTGTTAAAGTTTTTTTTTTGAGTTGGAGTCTCACTCTGTCGCCCAGACTGGAGTGCAGTGGCCACTCCCGGCCACTGCAGCCTCGACCTATTGGGCTCCGGCGATCCTTCCGCCTCAGCCTTCCAAGTAGCCAGAATTACAGGCATGCGCTACCACGCCTGGTTGATTTTTTGATTTATTGTAGAGATGAGGTCTTGCTGCTCAGGCGGGTCTCAAACCCGCGGGCTCAGGCAATCCACTCACCTCAGCCTCCCAAAGGCACGAGAATACAGGCTGAGCCCCTGAGCCCGGCGCTTTTGTTAAAGTTATGTGATGATTTCTGACAGTCTCTTTAGTGTTCGTGTTCCAATTCCTTCTTGTATTCAGTTAAGTCTAGCTCTTCAAACTTTCATTTCTTATCATAGCAAAATTATGATTATATTTACATTTTCTGAATGCCCATATCAATCTGCTCACTTTTGCTAGTTGACTTTTGTTTCAATATCCTTAATAGTGAGATTATATTTTGTGACATCAATCCATGGAATCCAGAGAGTTCTGGTTTGAGAGTGCGGAACGTCAAGACTGGACCTTTTGCAAGAGTCTTCTGGCTAACTCGCAATGCATAAGCAAGGAATTGTCTGCTGTATTTGGGACTGCCTAATTCACCCAAGGGTAAAGTTCCTTATATTATAACGTGTTCCCAGGACATCCAAAATGTAGACTCTAGATTAGATTGCTGATTTTCTAATCTTTTAAATTATATCCACTGTACAAATTAGAGTCCAGGAACTATTTTTTTATTTTTCTATTTTCTCATATTTTTTCTATTCCTCCATGGAAATTTGCATATTATATATAACATAAAGTATGTATTATATAAAAATAGATCATAAATATGTACATATATTTACTCTTGAATTTTTCTCAACACAAAGTTTCAAGAATTATAATTTGAAGCCGGGCTCGGTGGTTCAGCCTGTAATCCTGTGCCTTTGAGAGGCTGAGTGAGTAGATTGCCGGAGCCCATGGGTCTGAGACCTACCTGGGCTGCGAGACATCATCTCTACAATAAAAAAAAAAAAATCAGCCGGGCGTGGTAGCGCATGCCTGTAATTTTGGCTACTCGGAAGGCTGAGGTGGAAGGATTGCCGGAGCCCAGCAGGTCGAGGCTGTGGTGGCCGGGAGCGGCCACTGCACTGCAGTCTGGGTGACAGAGTGGGACTCCTACTAAAAAAAAAAAAAAGAATTATATTTTGATACTTTACTCCCATTCGGGTACAAGTACATGCAATATTTTATTTTAGAAATTTCCATACTCATTGACAAATTGCTTTGTTCTAATGAAGGACTCCATGGTTCTCAAAACTAAATGTTCTTTTACAAACCCAGAGCAGACCATCTCAGGCATAGGGACTCGACAATTCTCAAAGGTTCTGGTTCCTTTTCTGGATAAATGAAACTAAAATCTGAGAAACAAAGTCCTAGTGAGAAAAATGTGTTCTATCATTGGCTTCTTTAAAACTATTTGGAGAACATGTATTCAATTTGATACTAGCTCCAACTTATTCAAAATGATAACAATTTATTTAAGTGAAAATTACCTGTTCCTTTAATAGATGAAGAGTTCACATTATTCATTAATTAAACTTCATCAGAAGGCAGACCTCTTTGCTGGTAATGCCAAGGTCCAGAGTTTGATCAGTGTGATCCAGGAGGGAGGCTGTTAACTGAATTATGGGACATGTTAAAAGATGCTATAACACATGATATCCTGCATACTCAAATAAATTGGGGGAATAGAGTGCAGGCTTCTTTTATTATAATCTGAATGTGAACAGTAAAGGATCTTCATAGGAAATTGTCTTTCAGTTTTCTCTCACCTGTTTTGTACCCTTTATCCCTCTCTGTTTTTCCCTGTTTGGAGCCAGCTCTACACAGGTACAACATTGTGCCAGCAGACTGCTATAGTGTATTGTCCAGTTATGAATTCACAAAAGTGTAAATATCATATTAAGTGTTCCTACTGCAATTTAAAATATGTCTGACCAAAGGGGGCAGGTAGCCAAAGGGTAAAAAAAAAAAAGAGAAAAGTAAATTTGTATGAATCAGAAACTGAACAAAGTACTTTGAATAAGCAAAGAAAATAAATGCAGACCTTAAAATTCTCAAAGGCAAGACACATATTTTTTTCATTATTTAACAGGGTGCCTGAATGAAACGCAATTGTATACCTAACCCTTAACTGTAACCCACAACTTCACAATAAAAAAAAGAAAAAAGAAATGCAATAATAAATAAAACTAAATGTAATCCAAGGTTAAAAAAAAAAGTTTCCTTACATTTTTCTTTAATTTCTTTTTTTTTTTTTTTTTT
>NW_007253727.1:0-44437 GCF_000164805.1 Carlito syrichta | reverse complement strand
TCCACTCACCTCAGCCTCCCAAAGGTGCAGGATTACAGGCTGAGCCACCGAGCCCGGCTTCTTTAATTTCTTTATGCATTATTTTCCTTTTGATGTGATACAATATCTTTTACAAAGAGATTTAAAAAGGTTAATTCAACAAAACAATACAATAAATGAACAATAACAATAACTCCTGTCTTTTCCTTCACAGTAGACTGCATCAGGAACAGGAAGACTGGACTTCCTCTAAATAACATCCCATTCCCTTTGCTCTCGGTCTCCATGAAAGACGTCACATGCACTTGTCCATCTAAAGGATACAGTGCATACTGTACTGTACACTACTTTTATTGTCACGATGAAAAATGAATGGCAGTGTTTTGCCTGCAAGTCATGTGTTCCTTGGACTTGTCAGAGAGGAAGTTATAATGATCCATTATGAGACTTGACTTTGCCAACTACCATCAGGGTGCTGATAAGGGAAAACCATATGAGGGGACAGAGGTAAGGGGAGTGTGGGATGGGTACGAGGTGTTGGAGGAACCACTTCAGCAGTTTTAAAATGTGGGACTCAGGCCAGCTGCTTTCCCTTAGAAATAGAAGCAAGTAAAATAGTCCTCACCATGCATGACTTCAGTGAGCATTAAATAGGTCACTTAAAGAAGCAAGAAAGAGTGCCTGGGAAAGTCCTGTTAGCCCACCTGGGCCTGAGCACTTGTGGCAGCCCCTCACTGTCACTTCTTGAGTGGGGGCAGGAATATTATTGCACAGAAGACTGATGATTACACAGGGCTGTGCTGAGATGTTGGCACAGAGATATCGGGAGGAGACCCAAACTCCAACGAGCTCAGGTTGAGTTCAGAGCGATAGTCACAAAACTGCTGTGCTGAGAATAGATCAGGGAAGTTTCCTTCCTCTCTCTGTTCCCCATTATAGTCTTGAATGAGGAACTGGGAGGCCTGGCCCCAGTTCTGTGGGTACCAGGACATAGAGGTGTCCAGTCATAGGGTAGCATCTCAGTGTCACTCCTTGTCCCTTTGCTTTGATCTCATTTGTGGCTTTGCGTAACTCCAGAACCCACGAGGCTTGTGTGTTAGAAGACAGCAGTTAACCGTACAGCACAGGAGGAAGCCTCCTGCAGAGGCCATCCTGGACCTCATACATTTCAAGGATGGGACATGGAGATAAGAGACTTTCATGCTGAGCCCAGGACCCACTTGCTCCCGAGAGACAAAGGACCATGTAGCAAAAGAGCCTGAATCCCATGGGAGCACCAAGACTCTAAGGTGTCTTCTAGGTGATGTCTGGGTCTCTGTAGGAAGCATTCCAAATTCTTCTCAAACTCCCATCTCCCGTATAGGTACTCGCACCTGTGATGTCACTGCTCTGACATTACTCTCTCTTCAGGTCAGCCCTGCCCATGACATCATTTGGCGGGACCCCAGGCTCCACTACTCAATGCACCATCCCTGTCTTCCAGAGCTCCTAAATAAAAGTGGGGCAGGTGGAGCACAGTCCCTGATGCCCATGACATACCTTGTTTTCCTCTGCCTACCCTGTCCCAGCCCTAACATGGATTCCCTAGCTCTAGCAGCCCCAGTCCCTACACTCTGCTCTGCCCATGCAGAGCAGAGAAAGTCCCTCCTTGGTGTCAAGAGAGGTCTCTGACACCTCTACCAGTCCCTGGTAATGAGGATCCTGAGTTTACCTCCACATTTCCAGGGCCCACTCAGGGAACTCCAACAGTACCAAGACACCGGCCTGCAGCCAGACAATTCCTTCAGCCGTTCTCTCCTGGATTCCCTCTAATCCAGGCCCAAGAACCCCTGCAGGATTGTGGACTCACATTGCTTTCAAGTGGCCAGTGGTCCAAGTCTCATAGATTCCCACCTTCTGAGCTGATGTGTTCAGGACATTCCATTGCAGGATTGGAGATGGCTGAATACCCACCCCTGCAATCCCCACCCTCTCTCCCACTCCCTTCCTAGGCTTTTTCAGGAGGGCAGATTTAGGATATATCTTCAACTGCACCCCAGGCCAGAGGAGGCAAAGGAACAGGTGAAACAACATCCTGATCACAAAGAAACTATGTTTTATGATTGCATTTAGTATGCTATGATGAAAGAAATAAACCATAATTATACTGGTCATGCAATTAAACATGGTGATGGTATTAATCAAATCCAGCCTGGAAACACTCATTTCCAGTTCCTTTGATTAGTCAGAACCAAACCTTTGCATCATTTGCCTTTAGATTAGTTTTTACCAAATATCATGTAGTGTATTTTACCAAATAATTCTTATTGTGTGTTGTATATATTTATTCCTCAAGTTATAAATTCATGAAATAAACTATCTGCCAGCTATAACTAAGGCAGATTCAGTGAGGTGTGCCTCCACAATCACTATCTAGCAGTACTGATGAGCTGTATCTACCAGAAGATAGTTAGTGCTTAATAATATCATCACATTTATAATAGTTGGTGATAAATCATATTCCAGGGCTCTACATAAGTGGGAATTAGTTACTTATTTTTTTTTCCTGTGCGGTTTCCAGCCTCTCACGGATGTGTCAGGTCTGAGGCTGCTCCATGCTGGGACAGGGAAGTTTGTTCACAGAATGCTGGTGACTCTGCAGGGCTGTGCCAAACTGCTGGCACAGAAATACAGGGCCAATCACCTGACACCAAGGCAGTCACATTTAGCCCATATCGACCATCACAGAACTAACTGATAAGCTGAGAATTGACCAGGGTTGTTTCCTTTTTATCTCTGCAACTCATTCAAATTTTCAAAGTGGAACTGTGGTCCCTGATTGGGGCACGCTGCAACCAGGACACACTGTTGTACCCAGAGATACGGGAACACCTCGGTGTTACTTGCTGTCCCCTTGTTTTGATCAGGTGTCTTGGAGTTTGGGTGACTCCAACCTCCCCTGGGCCTGTGGGAAAAGCAGGTAAAGAGTGAGCACAGGGAAACCTTCTGGGGCCTAGACAAAGTAGAGAGGAGAATTCAAGCATGGGCAGGCTCAGAATAGATTGGCTACCCTTTCCAAAAGATTCATCTGCTCCCAGGAGGCAAAGCCCAGTGGAGTAGCCTGGGACTTATGGCTATTGGGCAGGCAGCACTGGGCTGCACCCAGGGCTTTGTTGTCATGGGGAAGAACTGGGTTCTGGCACCTTTTCCTCTGAGAGGAGTACTCTGAAATCACCGCCCTGCAATTATCTTCCTGCAGGCTTCCTCAGGTGCAGTGGTGCTCCTAAGTGGGCTCCCTCCTTTTCGTGCAGCGCAGGAGACCTGGATGAGGGCAGCAGCTTCTGTCATGAGGCAGGTGCTCCTCTGCCTGTGCGTCCCACAGCATCCAGACTGTCCTGTCGCCCTCTCACCTTTGTCCCCAGCTACTGCTGCAGTGCTCCATCCCAGCGCTCAGACATCTCCCCTCAGCTGAGGGAGAGAAGCCTGGAGTGAATCCCTCCTGTTCCAGCTTTTCCTGGCTGTCTTCGCATCACCTCTCTGACACTGGATTCATACCAAGGTTTCTCGTTGTGTTTTCTTTCCCAGGCAACATTCTTAGTCCCTACCCTGAGTGGCCTGTGATGCAGTCACTAAAATTTAGTTTGTATGATCAAGTCCAAAGAGGGTATGGTTTGTCTGTAAATTTTTAGGAGCATATATCCCCAATAATTCATTTTAGGACGTTGTCAGCCCACAGCATAGACCCAGCTTGTTTGGATTCACCATCCTCAAGGCCATCTTGTGT
Source organism: Carlito syrichta (assembly GCF_000164805.1). Taxonomy (NCBI): domain Eukaryota; kingdom Metazoa; phylum Chordata; class Mammalia; order Primates; family Tarsiidae; genus Carlito; species Carlito syrichta. The sequence goes on along the minus strand of NW_007253727.1, from coordinate 40,695 downwards.
GTCCTTTAGAGGCTGGCCCCAATGGATTAACCAGTGCCTTTTTCCTCTAACTCCAGAGTGAGTTTAGTTTATGGGAGACAATGGCATGAGAGCAGAGGGCGTTTGGATAAGCAATTTTGCTGATTTGCAAAAATCCATTGGCATGGCGCCCTCTTGGCTGGGTTAAAGTTCATAGTAGCTAAAAGTAGCGACACAGTAGCCTGAATACTTTGCTGCTTAGAAGTATCTTCCAGCAGGTATACTAACACAACCATCATAACTTCTGCATTCCATAGCACCCTAGGACAGAGATACAACCCAGTACAAGGTTTTTGCTGCTTTATTACAAGGATGGTGTTTACTTCAGTTTTTAAAGCCTTGTTCCTCAATTCACTCCGAGACCTCAACAGAATTGCCGTTAATATCTTGTTCACAGCAATCTATATTTTTGCTAGCCCGCTCCTTCAGTTTCTTCCTGTCTCTACCTGTTACTCATTATTCAAAACTGTTTCTTTGTTTTCAGGTGATTTTTTTAAACTGCAGTAGCCCAACTCTCAGAACCAATTCTTCTGTTTTAGTTAGTTTTCTTCTGCTGTAGAAGAATATTGCAGACTGGGTAACTTATTTGATAAAAGAGATTTATTTGGCTCACAAATCTGGAGACTGGGAATTTCAAGATCAAGAGGCCACATCGCCGGGCTTGGTGGCTTATCCAGTAATCCCAGTGCTTTGGGCGGCCGAGGTGAGTGGATTGCCTGGGTCAAAACTCACCTGAGCAACATGGCGACACCTCATCTCTACAACAAATTTATAAAAAATTAGCCAGGTGTGGTAGCGCTCGCCTGTAGTTCCAGCTACTTGGAAGGCTGAGGCAGAAGGATCGCTGGAGCCCAGCAGGTCAAGGCTTCAGTGGCTGGGAGCGGCCACTGCACTCCAGTCTGGGTGACAGAGTGAGACTCTAACTCATAAAAAAAGAGGCAACATCTAATGCATCATCCTGCATTATGCAATGGCAGAAGGAAGGATAAGTGAGCACACAAGACGGAGAAAATGGTGCTGAAATGAGCCTTTGTTTCAGGAAATCATTCCCCAGACAATGAATTGGCTTTTCCATTGTTTAGGACATTAAAGATCCCTTGTGAACAGAATTGTCCTGTAAAGACCTCACCTCCCATTGTCATTATATTGACAATGTAATTTGACATGATTTTTAGTGGACACATTCAATCCTAGCTCCTGTATTTACTCTGAGGCAGCATTTCCAATTTTATCTATACCTGAAAAATGATTGCATATGTCCACTAAGTTTTGTACAAGATAGTTGAGTGCAAATTTATTCATAATAGATGCAGAGAGGAAAACCAAATGATATCCAACATCAAGAGAACTGGAAAAAAAGTTTGGGTGTATTTATACAAGGAAACACTCTTCAGCCATAAGAGAGAGAATGAACTACTGACACATTAAAAAATATACTCCAAAGTATTAATTTTGGAGGAGCATAAGTCAATGAAAATTTGTGTATGATTCCATTTAATGATGTTCAATAATAGAAAAAAACTAATTAATGGAATTAAAAAATCAGCAAAAGTCGGTACCTGGGAGAGAGAAGCTGATCGGAAAAAGCATGTAAAGCATTCTTGGGTAATGGGAATGTTCTTGATTATCCTTTTGGGTAGGGTTGAACTGAGATATGCAACAACACAGGTATGGCAGCTTGGTCAAAATGGACCAGTGAGTACTTTGATTAATCTAAGTGTTTTACTCTCTGTTATTTATGTCTTAATAAAATGTACTACTAAGAATAAATGAATTGCATAAATGATGGGAGTCATATACAAATAGATACGTGTATTCCATAGAGTCTACTTTGGAAGAGACTCACAAAAATAAGAAAGGAAAGGCACATTCCTATATTCACACAAAAAAATGAAGAAAATAAATGCTCAGTGAATAAAATATACAATTCTAAAATCTGATTTTAAAAAAGCTGGTCTGACAAGTGTGCTGGGAAACAACTGGGGCTTAATGGCTAGAAAAACGTTGTAGAAACACAAACTTTTACAAAGTTCTCACATACCGTTGAAATCATTCCAACAACCATGAACTGCTATATATTTTATAATTTGGAAAGTTGGGCAGTCATCAGTGTCTCTTGTTAGTCTTTCATTTGACTTCAGCAAACTGATAAAGTGTGAGCTAACCGTTTGACAAGCAAGCATTCTGTCCCCTCGTTGAGACTGGGGTCTTGGGTAAGCCGGCATCCCCTAGGCAGCCTCACATAGGTGAGGCATAGACATATGGGGGTCCACGCACATGGAATTTGCACTTCCTGTGAAGTCCGACTAGGGATCTCTCAGTCTTACATAATGACTGCCAACTGAGGAAACCCTGCCATGGGTCTGGGCTTCTCTCTGTAAGTGCTAAAAGGGGATATGAACTGGAGGAAAATATAATATTTGCCAAAAATTATTCTGTAATATTTTATAAGGATAATATTAAAGAGCTTATAGATTTGAATCCTAGCCAATGTAATAGCAAGAATTATGTGCCTTCCTTTATCTACCTTCAGAAGACACAAAACTCTGCTGCTCTATGCTCACAGGTATGTGACAGCCACTTAGCTTTTAGTCACTTTTTGATATTTCTACTAGATGATTATCCTCAGGCCTAATGGGACTATTTGGTGCATCATCTCATATGTCCCCTAAGTGATTTCTTCACTCATGTGCTTTTTATAATTTGTCATCGAGATATATTGTCCTCCAGAGATTGATAGCCAATGGATTCAAAGTCGAGGTGACATTATGTGAAATTTTAGGCTTGCACATCACCCAGGCAGCTTGAAGCTGTTCAGCTGCTTTCTGCTTTTTTCTTGTTGGCTGAAGAGTAAATGAAATACATATTTTATGTAGGAGGCAGTCGTTACTCTATCCAGTTACCAGTATATTCCAAATTGAACAAAATAACATTAAGTGTTATTTGCGTTTGCATGCATATACCACGATGATGGACCTCAGCTTACAGTAAGTTTGTGCTGCATGAGGCCCCTCACACATGAAAGCTCACTGCTGAGGAGTCTGGGAAGAGCTTCAGAAGGGGCAGCTTTTCCTACTGATAAGGACAGGGATTTATGAAGGAGTGCCCACCTCCAGACTGTGGATGCCCTTTCTGTGCAGAGAGCAGCTGGCTGTGAGGGCTGTGGATGCACTGTCATAGGGGCCAGATAGGTTGAGTTGGTGCTGGCCAACTCCAGTGTCGGGGGAAAATGATTGATTTTGTTTCAAGAGTCATTGTACCCTTTTGTGAAATGTCGTTTTGTTGTGCTACTAACTACGTGAAGAATGGATCAGCCTCAGATCCCCTCCTGGACCTTGGTGGTACCTGAACATGGAATAATGGTTCCAATCCTGAGTAGACCACAGAATCTTATTCTATCCTGGCTGTGTAATGTCATATATTGGCACCTGAGCCATTCCAGCATCCATGGGAACTGCTGGAGAAGCAGAGAGAAAGTGAAGGCAAGATATTAGAAGAAACAGTAGCCTAGACAAGATAGGGAAAGAAAGGCTGGGAATCAGGACACTGAAAACCTGTGACGGGGTTATTGAGATGAGCCCAGAACTTACCTGTTCCTGGGAGACAATTGGTCACAAGGAATAGTTCGGGGTCCAATGCAGGGTTAGGGTGAGAAACAGCCTCTACCAAGTAACCGCTGTGGTCCTCAGGACTAAGAGGTGTGACTCTGAGGCTGCTCTCTGGTGAACTTAAGCAAAAGCCTATGAGATCATCTTTATGCTGCTGGTCCCGGTCTTTTCTGACTGGATTCGAACAGGATCCACCTCCCCTCAAATGGATGCTATTGCTTAGCAAGGTCAAAGAAGATAGGCGTGTGTACAAAATATACTGGGATCAGGGTATTGCCCACTCCCTTGTTTTCCCATGTCCTGTGAGGCATTGATCCTTTGTCTCCATCTGCCCCTGACATCAGGACTGCTCTGCCCAAATTCATGAACTTTGGATCTCACTGAAATTTAGAGGGACTAGCCAACTCTTGTATAACTGTGGATAGTTTAACATAATGGAAAACTGCCTGGACGTTTGCATCCATTTTTAACTTAATTTTTATTTTTGTTTTAGAGTTCTAGTGTCCAGGTAAGGACTTATTACATGAGTCAGTAGAAAGCAGGTGAATTTTGAGCTTCTAGTGTGCCCTCTCCCCCGTTAATGGACCCGGTAGCCAGTATGCTGCCTCCTGACTCCCACCCATCCTCTGTCACTTTCTCCCCTAACAGGGTCCAAACCTCCCAATCCCACCCTTGTGCCCATGGGAGCTGTGATCAGAGCCCACTGACGAGTGAGAACAGGAAGAATTCAGTTCTTTGTTTATGTGACAGTTCACTTCATACTCTGGACTCCAGCTGCATCCAAAGGAGATGACTTTGTTTTCTTTAAGGCTGCATAATATTTCATCATGTATATGTACAATATTTTCTTTATCCAGTGCACTTTCTGCAGATATCTTGGTTTATTTTTTTCATGTTTTTGCTATTATGAAGAGTGCTGCAATGAAAATGCATGTGCAGACATTTTTTGGTGGAGTGATTATGTTCCTTTGGCTATACTCGCAGTAGAGGGATTTCTAGATTATATAGAAACTCAATTCCTTGTTCTTTGAAAGATCGCCTTACAACTTCTGGAATGGTTGAACTAGTTTACTTTCCTACCAACAGTGTAGAAAGTCTCTTTTCTCCACAGTCTTGTCAACACCTGTTGTTTCTGACTTTTTAGTGTTAGATTTTCTTAATGCTATTAGGTGGTATCTCATTGTGGTTGTGATTTGCATTTCTCTGATGATTAGTGAGGCTGAACATTTTCCCTGTGCTTATTGGTTGCTTGAATGTCTTCTTTGAAAAGTGTCTGTTCTTGTCCTTTGGCCACTTTTTAATAAGGTTGTTTTCCCCCTTCATTTTGTTTGAGTATTCTGTAGGTTCTGGATGTTAGACCTTTATCAGTTGCATAGCTTGCAAATATTTTTTTCCCCATTCTTTGGTTTGTGTCTTTATTCTTTTTCATTTTAATTTATTTTTGTTATAAAGATGTGGAGTACAATTCAGGGTCAGCTATAAAAACATTGATTATGCAGGTACCCTTGTTGATGAGGTATGTCCCTCACTCCCCTAGCAGTTTCCCTCAACTGCCTATTCCACCTCTTCCACTGACAGTTACCACTTACTACCAAATGCTTTCTTATAGTATTGTAATTGTTCAAGGTCCACTTATGAGTGATTTGGTACTGTTCTTTGTTTCTGTGATAGATGACTGATTACGATTGACTCCAAATTCATCCAAGTTGCTGTGAAGTTCATATATTTGTTCTACTTTATGGCTGCATAATATTCCATTGTGTATATGTACCAGATTTTCTTTATCCAGTCCAGCTTCGATGGGCAACATGGTTCGTTCCATGTTTTTGCTATCAAGAATGAAACTGCAACAAACAGTCATGTACAGGTATTTTTTTGTAGAATGATTTGAGTTCCTCTGGGTATATTTCCAATAGGGGAATTGCTGGGTCATATGGAAGGTCAGTCTCTGTTTTTTCAGAAATCGCCACACTATCTTCCAAAGAGTTTGCATTAGTTTGCATTCCCACCCGCAGGGTGGAATCCTTCCTTTTTCTCAACATCCTTGCCAACATCTGTCATTGTCTGTTTTATTAATGACAGCCATTCTTACTGGGGTTAGGTGATATCTCAATGTACTTTTGATATGCATTTCTGTGATGGTGAGTGGACTGAGCACTTTCCTGTGTTTGTTGGCTGCCCATATATCTCCATCTAGAAGTGTCTATTCATGTCTTTTGCCCACTTTTTAAAGGGCTGTTTTTTTTTCCTTTCAGTGTGTTTGAGTTGAAGATAGACAAGTGGGATCTAATCAAGCTAATGAGCTTCTGCAAAGTAAAAGAAACCAACAAGAGAGCATGGAGACAGCCCACAGATCGGGAAAAAAATATTTTCCAACTCTATTCATGACAAAGGCCTAACATCTAGGATCTACCAGGAGTCTTGATTCTCTTGATTTGTTCTTTTTACTGTACAAAAACTTTTCCATTTTATAAAGTCCAACCTTTCAAACTCTGCTTTTGTTGCATTTGCTTTTAGGACTTGCCCATGAATTCACTGCCTACTCTGATGGCCAGGAAAGTAAAATCTCTACATTTTCTTCTAACATTCTTACAGCTTGACATTTCCCATTTAAATCCTTGCTCAATTTTGAGTTAATGTTTCTATATAGTGATAGGTAGGAGTCCAGTGTTTCATTCTTCTGCATGTGACTCTTCAGTTGTCTCAACACCATTTGCTGAATAGGATTTCCTATTCAGCACATGAATTCATAGGCAAGTCCTAAAAGAAGTGAATTCATGGGCAAGTCCTAAAAGCAAATGCAACAAAAGCAGAGTTTGAAAGGTTGGACTTTATAAAATGGAAAAGTTTTTGTACAGTAAAGGAAACAAATCAAGATAATCAAGACTCCTGGTAGATCCTAGATGTTAAGCCTTTGTCATGTATAGAGTTGGCAAATATTTTTTCCCCAATCTGTGGGTTGTCTCCATGTTCTCTTGTTGGTTTCTTTTACTTTGCAGAAGCTCATTAGCTTGATTAGATCCCACTTCTCTATCTTAAACTCAAACACACAGAAAGGAAAAAAAAACAAAACAGCCCTTTAGGATTTCAATGTTTGTTTTTGGCAGCTTTGTCAAAGATAAGTTGGCTAATGGTTTGTGGTTTTATTTCTGTATTCTCTGTCCTGTTCTATTGGTTTATGTGCCCATTCCTGTACAGGATGCCACACTGTATTGGTTAGTATAACCTTATCATAACGTTTTAAGTGTGAAAGTGTTTTGTTTCCAGTTTTGTTCTTTTTGTTGAGGACTTCTTTACTGTTCAATCTCTCCTTTCCTTCCGTGTAAATTTCTGTGTTTCCTTTCCTAGGTGTTAGAAAAATGATGTTGACAATTTAATCAAGATTACATCAAATCTGTAGTTTACCTTTGGTAGAATGGACATCTTGATGATATAGATTATTCCAACTCATGAGCATGGGGTTCTCTTCTTCCATTCATATACGTTGTCCAAGGTTTCCTTGACTGTATTTTATAGTTCTTATTGTAAATGTCTTTCACCTTTTTAGATAGGTGACTGCAAAGGTATTTTAATGTTGTTGGCTATTTTTAATGGAATTGTGGTTTTTATTTAAATCCTACTATTTCTTTATTTTCTTTATTCTTAATATAAAGATGTGGTATATAATTCAGGGTTAGGTATACAAATGTTGATTATGCAGGTACCTTATGATGAGGTACGCCCCTCCCTCCCCTAGCAGTTCTCCACAACTGCAAATCCCACCCCCCTCCTCTGACAGTTTCTCATTATTGCCAATCACTTTCTTATAGTATTATCATTGTTCAAAGTCCACTTTTGATTGAGATCACATGGTACTCTCTTCTTTATTTCTGTGATAGATCATTGAGTATGATCACCTCTAAATCCATCCAAGTTGCTGCAAAGTCCATATGTTTGTCCATCTTTATGACTGTATAAGATTCCATTGTGTATAAGTACCATATTTTTTAAAATTCAGTCCACCTTTGATGAGCAACATGTTTGGTTCCATGTTTTTGTTATTGTGAATACTGCTGGAGCAAATATACATGTGCAGGTATCTCTTTGGTAAAATAATTTGAGTTCCTCTGGGTTTATTCCCAATAGGGGAAATGCTGAGTCATATAGAAGGTCAATTTCTAGTTCTTTTAGATACTGCCACACTGCACTGTATTTCAAAGAAGTTGCATGAGTTTGCATCCCACCAGCAGTGTATAATTCAATGCAATACACATTACGTTACCAACATCATCCTTCTCAGAACTGGAAATGACAATATAGCAATTCATATGGAAAATAAACAACCAAGAATAGCCAAAACAATTCTTAACAAAAGAAACAAAGCAGAAGGTACCACACTTGCAGACTTCAAACTTTACTATAAAGCTACAGTAAACAAAATACCTGGTATTGGTACAGGAACAGGCACGCAGACCAATGAAACAGGATAGAGATTCTGGAAGCAAAGCTTCAACTACGCCACCAAATCATCTTGACAAACCCTCCAACAACAACCACTAGGGAGAGGAGGACCTATTCTGTAAATGTGATGGGAAAATTTGCTAAACACACAGAGAAGACTGAAACAGGACCCTACCTATCACCATACTCAAAAATTAACCCTAAGAGGATCAAAGACTTAAGTGTAAACCCTCAAACTATAAGAATCTTAGAGCCGGGCTCGGTGGCTCAGCCTGTAATCCCAGCACTTTGGGAGGCTGAGGCAAGTGGATTGCCTGAGCCTGCGGGTTCGAGTCCCACCCAGGCACCTTGATGAGAACTTGTCTCTACAACAAATCAAAAACTAGATGGGCGTGGTAGTGCGCGCCTGTAGTTCCGGCTCCTTGGAAGCCTGAGGTGGAAGGATTGTCGGAGCCCAGCAGGTTGAGGCTGCGGTGGCCGGGAGCAGCCACTGCACTCCTGTCTGGGGTGACAGAGTGAGATTCCAACTCAAAAAAAAAATAGGGGAATCTTAGAAAGCACAGGAGACATCCTTATGGAAATTGGAACTTGCATCCAATCTCTATTCAGAATCCTAATAGAGTGATTTTCTTATTTGAATTCGAAATGGGTCATAAAGTAGTGGAGACAACTTGCAACATCAACAATGCATTTGGTCCAGGAAATTCAAAAGAACCATACTTTGCAGTGGTGGTTCAAGAAGTTTTGCAAAGGAGATGAGAGACTGGGAGATGAGAGACTTGAAGTTGAGGAGTGTAGTGGCCGACCACTGAAAACTGCTAATGACGTCAGCCAGTTTTCCAGGCACCGTTTGCTGAATAGATTGATCTCTCCCCAGTGGTAGGTGGTGGAGGATTTGTCGAAGATGAGTTGATTGAGAAATTGAGGTTTTGTTTCTGGAATCTCAATCTACATGTCTGACAAAGGCCTAAAATCTAAGATCTAAGAAGAACTCAAACGTGCTGAAAAGAACAAAAACAAACAACCACATTGCAGAGTGGGCAAAAGACATGAACAGACACTTCTGAAAAGAAGACATACAAGTGGCCAACAGATACATAAAGAATTGTTCACCCTCATTAGTCATCAAGGTAATGCAAATTAAAACCACACTGAGATACCACCTAACTCTGGTCAGAATGGCCATTATCAGTAACTCAAAACATAACAGATGCTGGAGAGGATGTGTTGAAAAGGGAACACTTCTACACTTGGTCGGAGTGTAAACTAGTGCAGCCTCTGTGGAAATCAGAGTGGCGATTCCTAAAAGCTCTACAAATCGACCTTCCCTATGACCCTGCAATCACCCGCGGGTCCGAGTCCTGCCCGGGCAACTTGGTGAGACCTTGTCTCTACAACAAATCAAAAACTAGATGGGCGTGGTAGTGCGTGCCTGTAGTTCCGGCTCCTTGGAAGGCTGAGGCAGAAGGATCGCCGGAGCCCAGCAGGTTGAGGCTGCAGTGGCTGAAAGCAGCCACTACACTCCAGTCTGGGGTGACAGAGTAAGACTCCAACTCAAAAAAAAAAAAAAAATGGGAATCTTAGAAAGCGCAGGAGACATCCTTATAGAAATTGGAACTTGCAGCCAATCTCTATTCAGAATCCTGAATGCCCATATCTTAAGAAATAAGACAGATAAATTAGAGCTCATCAAACTAACGAGCTTATGAAAAGAAAAAGAAACCATCAAGAGAGTAGGGAGAAAGAATGGGAAAACTATTTACCAACTGCATACCTGACAAAGGACTAACATCTATGATCTACAAGGAACTCAAAGGAGCAGAAAGGAAAAAATAAAAAACAAACAAACAACCCCATTACAAAGTAGGGAAGGACATGAATAGACACTTCTGAAAAGAAGTCATATGAGCAGCCAGCAGACACATGGAAAAGTCCTCAGCCACACTCATCATCAGAGAAATCAAATCAAAACCACACTGAGATACTACCTAACCCAGTTAGAATGGCCATCATCAATAAAGCAAACAGCAACAGATGCTGGCGAGGATGTGGAGAAAAACCGTAATATTTCTTAACTCCTTTCCTCCCTAGGCAGCTCTGTCAGTTTCTGCTCAGTTCCTGTTAGATCGCAGTAGTCCACATTGTCATCTTGTGGCCATGAGTGTTGTTGCATCATTGTTTTTACTGCACTATCTCCAGGGATGCTAAGAAGTGTATGTAGAATCAGTTGGGAGAACAAAACTGACGAACTGTTCCGCGGGTTATAAGATCATCTCTCTTACACTCTATGGAGGGAAGAGATGATTCTGGAATCAGCAGAAGAGTGCTAGGAGATAAGAACACACTGTTGTAAAATAGTATCTTGAAGAAGCTGCCTGGGACTATGGATACATGACTTTTTTGTCTGTTGTCATCTGTGACAGGCACATGAGCAATTTCCATGCTGAGGTTTTTTTTTTTCCTGCAGCTCTCACTCCTAATTGGGTTCCAAAGAACCAATGCACACCTATTTCTTGTTGAGCATGAACTAAAAACCCACAGTAATTGGCATAGGCCTCTCTCACAACATCATCACATGCCGTCTAATGTTTTTTATTTTCATTCAACCAGACCAAGTCAGGTGTGCATAAGGAACGTAAAGCAGTTCCTTCTCCTAAGATGTGCAAGGTGTCTGCTTTTAATATTATTGATTATTCTTTCACTGCTTTGGCTATATATAAACAGAAAGATGCAAAACTGAAATGATTTCTGCATGTAATTTAACCACAAAAACTCCCCTAAATTCAAAACAAAAATGCACCACAAAGGAATTGTTCTTCTATTTGGTGAGATTGCAGAATGAAACAAAAAAGTAGTGAAAATTTTGTCAAATATTTGAAAGGAGCCTCAGAAGCCCATTTTTCCTTACAGAGATATCATTTAGGCCTCATCTACCTATGAAAGACGAAGCCACAATCATGTCCCGTAACTGGGCAAGAAAGTCCTGCTGCAGCTTGTGGGGAACTTGAGAAAAAGGAGTCTGGTGACTGCATCCCAGGGCAGGTGATCCTCTGGGAACTGTGCACATCCTCCAGGAACTGAGATGGAGAGGGACAGTATCGTGTCTTGAAGAGGAGGATATTTAATGTGTATGATACTACTGACTCCGCAGCAAAAACTAGATCCTAGTTCATTCCTGCTTGGTGTGGGGCTGCCTAGTTTCCAACACAAATTAGTCCTTGCCCCAGGTTCTGTCTGCACCACAGAACAGTGTGGATGTCATTGACTCCCAATCCAGAGCTGCTGCTTGTCCCATCTCTGTGCATTGTGACTCCAGCATCTATATATTCCACACAGGGATTATAGTTGGTAAGTAGAGACCTTGTTCCATGTTGCTTTGAACTAAAATTGCTACTGTCCAGGACTGACATGCTCTAGGGAGACACGGTCCACAGTGCCAGGGAACTTGGGAGTTACATAGAAGTCAACTCAGCTAAGTCCCTTTTAATGGGAAATTGTGGGATCAAGAGCAGAGCAGAGGTGTATTCTGAGATCTCTTGGCCCCACAAGACATGGAATAATGGTACATCATTGTCTTCAAACACTCCAGTGGTGTGATGGCAAATCAAATGTCTGGAATCAGAGAAATGCCTGGTATCATTTACAGTATGCCCCCCAAAAGCTTGATTGTTTTCAAGCTGGCACTGTGGCATCACTGAACAGTGTTTGGGGGAGAATTTGCCTGCTTGGCTCTTGTGAGTTTCAACAGCTGGCTTCGGTATATCTATCTCCAGGCTCAGAAGATAACCTCTCAATGCTATTTTTTTGTTTTGTTTTGTTTTTTTCTTTCCTTTTTCTTTTTGAGTTGGAGTGCCACTCTGTCGCCCAGGCTGGAGTGCAGTGGCACGCTCATGGTCATCCCAGCATCAATCTGCTGGGCTCTGGTGATCCTTCTGCCTGAGCCCTCCAAAATGCCTGTACTACAGATGTGTACTATCATGCCGGGCTAATTTTTCAATTTATTGTAGAGATGAGGTCTCGCCAGGTTTCTGGGGCTGATGTTGTACCCATGGGCTCAGGCAGTCCACTTGTCTTGGCCTCCCAAAGTGCAGGAATTACAGGCTGCATCATTGAGCCCAGGCCTCAATTTTCTTCAATGCTTAATACCTAATCCCCAAAAGTAAGTTTCTAGCAGCTATATGTAGCACAACTCATCATTTTTTGATAGGATCAGAGAGTATGACACTGGTGCTTGGAATGGACAAAAGGACATTTTTCCAGAAAAAGGGTGGTAGAGTCCTCTGAATCTGCTGAGACCACAGAGAAAAGAGTTATGGTGACAAGTTTGGGAGCTCCTAGCCTTTGACTTGAAGTGTTTCTTGTTTATATCAAGAAGATGAGATAAGTTGGTTAGAGCAGGAATCCTATCACTTCTTAATTGGTCTTAGGTACAGTCTTTGCTGCTCTCACCAGAAGGCTCATGGACCATGTGGCTGAAGTTGTCTAAAAGTTGGAGACATGTTCTAAGAAGGAAGTACTTTTAAAAGTTTCCCAAGGACAGGCAGATGCATTTGTGCCATTATCTCATTCACTCTTAGGAGACAAAAAATCTGAGCAAAGAGTGATTTCATGCTGCCGTGCATGCACACGTACACACACACTCACAAAATGGGTATACAAATGCAGTGTCTGTGCTCTCACAATTTCTGATAAATGGATTTTCGGGGACTATGGTTCAGCTCCTAGCTATAGGACATGCAGCACCTCTATCATGGTCTCCCACATTCCATCCTTATCTTGGAGGAGTGGGCTGTCTCTGAGGACTCCCAGAGACCTGTTATCTATATCATATCACCTCTGACCAGGGCTTGAAATGTTATACATACCTATTGTAGTTTCAACTACAGAGGGGTAGAAGTTATTATGAAGTATATAAATTATTCATATTTACAATAAGTAATATAAAATATATACAAAATATCATAAAATGCAAAGAATGTATTATTATCAAGAAAATACTCCATCTTCCTGAGTTGAAGACTGTAGTTAAATTATTTCAATTCCAAACTCTACAGTAGCAATTACCACAGGTGCAAGGGTTGGGTCAGAGGTGGGGAGCTAGGGAGATGTTGATTTTCAAAAGATGCCAACTTTTACTTAAATAAGAGAAACAACTTGAGGGATGTTTTGTACAAGATAACTATACTTAATAGCAATGTATTATGTTCCTGAAAATTGCTAAGAGAGTATATTTCATATATTTCCATCAATGAAAATGATAAATATTTGAGGCAATACTTAGATTAATTTGTTCACTTTGGTTTTTGTACAAAATATATAGCTTTCAAAATGCAAGTTGTATACTATAAATATTCCATTGTGGCAAACATAATTGTGGTTTTTGCATTGTTGGAATTTCGCATTTGATATTGGAATATATTCTTATAGAAAAGTTGGGGAGAAGAGGATAAAACATCCATAAGTGTTCCTGATCCTAATCTAGGTTAAGTGAGGTCTAATGTGAGGCCCAAAACTTTATCTGTACCTAAACCACTTATACACACAACACTGACTTCTACCCCACAAATTTAAAATAAAATTAAAATATACAAATAAATACATGTGGTTATGGTACACATCATTTTAATGTGCATTTCTCACTTTATATTTTTTGCTAATGACATATTACTTGCTTTTTATTTTACATTTCTTTTAGATTATGGAAATGATTTTAGACAAAAACAAATTTGAGTGATTTTCTTATTTGAGTTTGAAATAGGTCATAAAGTAGTGGAGACAACTTGCAACGTCAACAATGCATTTGGTCCAGGAAATGCAAAAGAACCATACTTTGCAGTGGTGGTTCAAGAAGTTTTGCAAAGGAGATGAGAGACTGGGAAATGAGAGACTTGAAGTTGAGGAGTGTAATGGCCGACCACTGAAAACTGTTAATGAGGTCAGCCAGTTTTCCAAGCACCATTTGCTGAATAGATTGACCTCTCCCCAGTGGTAGGTGGTGGAGGATTTGTCGAAGATGAGTTGATTGAGAAATTGAGGTTTTGTTTCTGGAATCTCAATCTCCATGTCTGACAAAGGCCTAAAATCTAAGATCTAAGAAGAACTCAAACGTGCTGAAAAGAACAAAAACAAACAACCATATTGCAGAATAGGCAAAAGACATGAACAGACACTTCTGAAAAGAAGACATACAAGTGGCCAACAGACACATAAATAATTGTTCACCCTCATTAGTCATCAAGGAAATGCAAATTAAAACTACACTGAGATACCACCTAACTCTGGTCAGAATGGCCATTATCAGTAACTCAAAACATAACAGATGCTGGAGAGGATGTGGTGAAAAGGGAACACGTCTACACTGTTGGTAGGAGTGTAAACTAGTGCAGCCTCTGTGGAAATCAGAGTGGCAATTCCTAAAAGCTCTAAAAATCGACATTCCATATGACTCTGCAATTCTCCTAATGGGAATATACCCTGAAGAACACAAATCATTCTATAAAAAAGATACCTCCACACGTATGTTTATCGCAGCATTGTTCACAATAGCAAGATCATGGAACCAACATGCAGTCCATAAAAAGAGGATTGGATTTTTAAAAGTGGTACATATATGCGGTGTAATATTACGCAGTAATTAAAAAAGAACAAAATCATTAATTTCCCATCAACTGGGATATAATTAGAGTTTATAATACTGAGTGATCTATCACAGAAACAAAGACCTGAGTATCACATGTTCTCACTCATGGTCAACCTTGAGTAACTATTGTAATGTTATAAGAAAAGGATTCACAGTGGTGGGAAACGATTTGGGGGAGGGAAAGAGAGGCAGGTTGAACGGTAGGCAGTATTCATCTGGGGACTGGGGGCAAACTTCATCAACAAGGGTACCTACACAATGTATATTTGTAAACCTAACCCCTGACTGTACCCCACAAATTTAAAATAAAATGTTTGTTTTAGAAAAAAAAAGAAAAGAAATCTGATAGTGACCAACTGAGGGCAATCATCGAAGCAGATCCTCTTATAACTACAGGAGTAGTTGCCGAAAAACTCAGCATCAACCATTGTATGGTATTTGGGCATTTGAAACAAATTGGAAAGGTTATAAAGCTCGATAAATGGATGCTTTGTGACCTGCCCCCACAAAAATCATGGTTTTGAAGTGTCATCTTCTCTTATTGTACACAGCAACAATGAACAATTTCTCGAACAGATTGTGATGTGTGACAAAGAGTGGATAATATATGCCAACCAGTGATGACCAGCTGAATTACTGGACTGAGAAGAATCACCAAAGCACTTGCCAAACCATAATTGCAGCAAAAAGAAACACTTATGGACACTCTTGGGTTGTCTGCTGCCGGTCTGATGCACTACAGCTTTCTGAATCCCAGCAAAACCATTACATTTGAGAAGTGTGCTCAGAAAATTGGTGATATGCTTGAAAACTGCAATGTCTACAGCGGTTATTGGTCCACAAGAAGCCTAATTCTTCTCCACAGCAAGGTCCAAGTGCATGTCTCACAAATAGTACTTCAAAAGTTGAATGAATTTGACTACAAAGTTTGCCTCATCCACCATATTCAGGTGACTATTCATCAACCAACTAGTACTTCTTCAAGCATCTGGACAACTATTTGCAGGGAAAAAACTTCTGCAACAAGTAGGATGCAGAAAATGGTTTCCAAAAGTTCATTGGATCCCTTAGTGTGGAATTTTATACTGCAGGAATAAACAGACTTATTTCTCACTGGAAAAAAATGTGTAGAGTATAATTGTTCCTATATTTATTAATAGGATGTGTTGGAGCCTAATTATAATGATTTAAAATTCATGGCCTAAACCACAATTACTTTTGCAACAACCTAATATGTACAATTTTTTTTCCTGAACACACAGGGTCTAGAACCATGATATCCTCAGGGAATAAATCTGGAATTGGAGTGGTGGGGAACATGGGCCTCAGTCCGTCAAGACAGGAGCAGGAGCAAATGGAAACAAATAAACAATTTGCTTAAACCAGGCAGAGGAAGGAAGGATTGTTGTTGTCATGATTGTTTTGATCAAGCAATTGCCACAAACGGAACAAGAATCTTTACTTCAAAAAGGAAGATGGGTTAGACATTACGTTGTAGAGAACATCCAATGTGACAAGGTCAGAAGAAGCTTCAGATGAAAGAATATGGCTGATGACAGAGCCTCAGACCTTCCAGATTCCAGATACCATCAACAAATGCAGGAAAGTGGCGTGATCACTACCCACAACCTCAGCTTTTTTGTGTGTGCAGCAACCCTCAAGTCCTACAGAAGCCTGCCTGTCCAACCTTGAAGATCAAGACAACCAGTCCTTTCCTTGGGTATGGAGATGGCTCTGAGGACTCTCAGAACCCAGGTTTCATGATTTTCCCCACCACACGCATGTATAACTACAGTATTTCTGGAGTGAATCTGTGCCCTCCCCTCTACCCAAAGCACAGTGAGGTCCAAATCACTCTCTTTTCCCTGGGGAGTGAAGAGCAAAGAGAGGCATCTGTTAAAAGTCTCTAAGCTGCAAGGTAAGAAACGAATTAGGTTTGTGAGCTGAAAGAAGGTGACTGTGCCATACCATGGCTACACTGCTGGCACAGAGATACACAGGCGATTTCCTCTGCTCTGTGGCCTCACTGTTCAGAATGGAGAAGGAACACGATAGACTCGCTGCAGAGAATTGATCATTAGGTATCTCTGAGGTCTCTACTGCATCCTTATTTTGGAAGCACATCAGAAGCTCTGAACCCTGGCCTAAGGTATGTCCATAAAAATTAAGGGTGACATGACCAGAAATGATGACACCTGATTGCTACATTCTATCCTCTCTCTGTGACTTTGTGCTTGGGAGCCTGAGGGACTCCAGAACCTGTGTGAACTGTGAAGACAGAGTTGGGAGGAGAACGAGGAACACAATTGCAATCACTACTCACACACTCACAATCACAGACCAGGTGTATACATACAGTCACACACACAGGTACACAACTAAGGACTTACCTGCTTCCAGGAGGCAGAGGACCACCCAGCAGAGTAGCCTGGTAACCATGGTACGGTCAGGGAACAAACAGGTTTACTGGATCAGGGTCCTTTTGAGCAGCAGCAGAGGGGGAGGGATGTCCTTGTCTCCACATGGTATTTCTCATGGTTATGTCACTTCCTCTCTCAATGCACTGGACCTCAGAAACACAGATTTACATTAGAAGACACTTGAATGACTGATTTCAATATCTCTAAGTTCTTTTCTAACAGAATCAATGCCTGAGTCATTGTTTCAACTCTACTCCTGTCCAGATCCAGAGGCCTCACACTGTGTCTCCAGGTTTATCTTCTCCCATAAGTTGCTCCTCTGTCTGCCTCAAATGTTTACTAGGTTATGTCAATAGCACTTCCATCACAAAACACCAAGGGTGAGTCCATTGCCTTTCTGAGATCAGAGTCTCCAGTGATCTTCCTACCTTTGCCCCATCCCAACATCATTATCACAACCACACGTGTTCAACAAGGTGTCACATTAAATGGTTCCCTTGTATGCTGCATCTCTTGCTTATCTTCTGGGATCATTTTCCTTCTTTGTTAACTATAATTCGGTATAGATATCATGGTGGCAAACTCACAGAATTGGTTTTTGTTTCTTTTCTTTCCCTTCCTGTAAATATATGTTCATCAATCCCAATTCAAATAAACATAAACTATAATTAGACTTAATGTTATTTTTTATCCCGTCTTGCCTTTTAACGTTCTTTTCAGTCAGTTCCACTAGGAGATGCCTTACCTCTCTGACTACTTTTAAAATGTTCTCTCCATCACCCATGATCAGTCATTTCACTATCTCTTGACTATATGTATTGACATTCACATGGACCCTTGAAACCACTGATTTAGGTCTGCAAACACCTCTGGAAATTGTTCAGCTAACATCATATACAATATCACCTGATATTATTTTCCCATTTCCTCTTTCAGAAACTTCCATTACTGAGAGAAAAAGAAAAATTCTCATACAATTTTCTTGTTTCAAATATACTAGAAAACTCCATGTTCTTCTTCCCTGTCCCATGAGTAGTTCTTCACACTCAGTTTTCTGTGTTATATTCTATGATTCTTCAGATGTGTCTTCAACATTGTTAATAAACTCTGTAGAAGCATCCAATCTATTATTTAACTTTCAATTTTGCCTTTTGTGATAACCATAACCATTTCTAGATAGATCATTTTAATGTTGCCTATGGTTTCTCATGGTCTCTTTTTTTGTTCATGTTTTAATTCTCTTATTCACTTAAATATAGTTCCTCAAAATTTCATTTCTTATTAAAACAGGATGTCACATCTTTGGGATATCCATTTCAGTTGTTTATTGTTTCGGCTCATTTTTCCTTACTGGTTTTTGTTTTAATATATTCAATCCTGGGTATAAGTTTTTCTGATATTAATATGCTGAATTCTGTAGAGGCCTGGACCAAGAATGCAGAAGGTCAAGATCCCTCAACTCTTCCAATGGTCTCCAGACTAACACCAAAAAATGTGGACCAGGAATTGTCTACTGGACTGTGCCATGCTACATATATCCAAGTTTTTATAGGCTCCTAGGGTCAGATCATGCTTTCTGGACACACAGTGTGTAGGCTTAGAATAGAATTTTGATTTTTCTATTTCTTTTTAATCATGCTGCCTCCATATATTAGAGCCTATAAATTTGTGTAGTCATGATATTTTCTTCCTATTCTTGCAAGGAAAATATACAATACCATATACTAATTAAATTTAACAATTCTCAATTCTGTAACAACCACTTATTTGTCTTTTCTATTCTCAACCCCCAAATTTAATAGTCTAGATATCAAAATAGTACACTATACTTGTACGCTTCACATTCATCAGGCTAAGGAACATGTCTTAATGTAAACTGCAATGTCCCATACCAGCAAAGTGTGTTGTGAAAGTGAATTGTTCAACAAGCTAATCCTCTTTTTTAAGCCCAGGGCAGACCATCTAAGGCAGAGATCTCATTAACTCTCATATATTCTTGACCCTGACCTGGGTCACTTGGAATTGAGATATGAAAGTCACTAGGACCCAGATTCTCAGCATCAAAGATTTGTTCCATCACTGGCCTACCAGTTTATAATGATAATGGGTAACATGTACTCAGTACTAATTTATTTGAAGCAAAATAAATATTTTTACTTTGAAATCATATGTTCTCCCTTGAGTAGACAAAATGTTACATTAATCCTGAACGAAATCTGCCCGGTACACTTAGACAGGAGAAGACATAGATTTTTGTTGTGAAGACAAAATATCCAGAGTTGGGTTAATGTGTTGTAAAAAACAAGCTGGTATCTGGAATATTTTCCATGTTCTTAGAAGATGATGAAACATTGATATTCTGGTTACATAGCTGATTTGTAGGGAAGAATGGTCAGAAGCGTCTTAGTAGAAATTGAATGTGGTTAGATAACATTGTCCTAGGAAATCGTCCTTCAATCTTCTTAGACATGTTTTGAGAACTTTTCCCTTCTATGATTTTTCTTGTTTGGGGCCAGGTCAACACAAGAGAGGAGGCACTTCTACAGTACTGTATGCTAAGCATCATCAAAGAAATGCAAACAAATCCATCAACTCTGAGAACTTCACTCTGGAATTTGGGTCAGGTCAGTGAGTTGATCAACTATAAATTATGAAGCATATTCTCATACCATAGCACCCAAAAGGAAAGCAAAACATTTGTCAGAATAACAGAATTGGGTCCACGAATGCTGCTAGAGACGAGATTACCTCCTACTGCCTTTACACTGACATGGGTCCTGATGTCCACAGAACCTTGGCAGGAAGGAAGCTTGGGAAGAAGAAGGTAGACTGCAGAAAGTAAAGCCCTGCCTGTGGGTAGGAAAAGACCAAAGTCACAGTCTTGAAAGAAAAGTGAGTAGTCAAGGCTTGGAAAATCTAGAGCAGAAGCACCTAAGTTGTGTCCACATTCAATTAGGCCCCAAATGTGTCCTCAGAAGAGAAGTCTAGAGACCATGGCAGGAGGAGACAGGTGTGTGACCAGAGGACTCAATCTGGGAGTATCGATCTTGTGTTAGATTGTGTGAAGTCAACTTAAGGAAGGGTAGAAACTTCACGATTCACAAATCTTTGGGATTCTGTTGTATAGTTTAGCCAAAAATGTTTTCACATGAAATTTAGAAGATACTAGAAAACAGTCACCACTCCACTTGGAAATTGATTGCAATCAGACAATGAGAGGCAGTGATCCACAGATACACTGGTGGTCACCAGACTTGGGAGTCCTGTCCCTTCTACACCTCCTGTCTAGTTTATTTTTCCAAATATAGGGCAAAGAAGTCAGGCCACTCCATGTGCTTAGCAGTGCACCTAAAGAAGTGGCCCCACTTGCTGCCCACAATTTCCTCAAAATTCAGTGCCTATGAACTTCCTCTTTCCTCCCCCTTCATGGTTCTATGGGTGGCCTAACATACTCTGATCCTCTTAAGCTCCTGCCACACAGCCAGCTCTGCATCCATGCCACAGTAATCCTAGATGATGTATATCTCTCTAATGTGTGTCTGCTCCATTCTAGATTTCTTCTTTCTCAATTCCTCCCACTTATATAAGGTTCAATTACTATTGTAAAGCCCACACATCAAGAATACTTTTAGTGGCTTGGTTTTATTGATGAAAACTAATAATTTTTATTGCCAGAAGTGGGTCCAAAAATAAAAGTCTGTCCATTGATTTCTGAATGGGTCTCTGCTCTGTCTAGATTTATTGGGGTCAAATCTCTTGAAGAAGAATACAAATACCTGTAGGAAATCTGGTGCTGCAGCCAGAAGAGGAAGGCTTGATATGGGTGAGCCCATCTATGCAAGATGTTTCCCATGAACTTCCAGGACCTACCTGAGTCCAAAAGTCAAGGGGATAAACTTTCTTACAGTTATTATGAGATCTCTACTGGAGGAAAGCGGAGCTATGTTAATGTTTCATCTATTCACTCATGGTTCACTCTTTTGGTCAATCACCCATTCATTTTCTGTAAAATGGGCTTTCTCCTAGTGCCAGGCCCTAATGCTGGTACAAGCCACAGGCACAGCCTGAATCTCATGGAGTTAAAATTTATTTGGCTGAGAAAATAAATACACAAAGATTGGAAAATTCCAACATTGCTAATTCTACTAAATAACAAACACATGACACTTTGAGAGTATATGAGAGGTAATTGACCTCAGCTGGGACAATGGGAATGGCTTCCCTCAGGAGAAAAAAAATGGCGAGATCAAAGGCACAGGTAGAAATTAGCTGCTAGAACAAGGAGAGATGCATGCCTGAGTCAAGAAAATAGCCATTGAACTCCCTCTGAAGGGAAGTAATGTGGCCAAATGAGAAGCTCACAGCATGGCTGGAGCTGAGAGTGGTAGAGGTTGAGGGAAGAGAGATCTTGCGGGACATTGTGAGTGACAACCCATCCGGGAAGCCATTCTGAAAGATAGAGACCACACGAGGGTTGGATCTAGGGAAGAATCTTGGGGAGATAAAGCAACATGGTGCCGGGGGAGAAGGAGTCCAAATATATCTGAGATTCAATTCATGTTTCCTCCTGGAGACCTTCAATTCAGGTGGAAGACAGGGAAAGTCACAGCTGGGAAAGCTCTGTCTCTACCCAAGAGGATAGCTCAGAGGTGACACCAGAGAGCAACGTTGGAGACACCATCTTCTGATGTCCTGGGATCCACTCGCGCATGATTGAGAATGCCTGCAAATGCACCAGACATGAACAAAGTTCACATTGTCCAGCTCCACAGGACTCTGAGTTTATAGGTCCAGAGAACTCAGTCAAGAGCACTGCTGAGCTAGAAGTGGGGTAGGGGAGGTGCCTTCCCTGCCTTTATATGCAGATGGTCATGCAGCATTGAAAAACAAGTGCTGGCACAGAAATAAACAGATTTCTGGGAGGGTTAACCACTCCAGTGTTAGAAGGAAGTTATCTGTACTCGATCTGGCTACACTGTTGCCACCAGGGACCTCTCCTTTGCTAGTGGTATCAGCAACAATTGAGTAAAGGTTCAGCTTCAGGCCCAGTCCTTGGTCTTGTTGCTACCAGTACAAGCCATCATGGTTCATATCCTGGGCACATGTCAGTCTCACGCTCTGTCTTCATTCAAGAACCTGGATCTTTGGGGTTTGAATAGTGCCAGCATTCCCTGGACCTGTAGTCAAAGAGAAAAATGCCAGAGTGACAGATCTAGTTGAGAGGATGGTACTGGTTTGAAAACCATGTGAGGGCCCTGTCCAAGAGTCATCTGCCCAGAGGAGACAAAGCACCACAGAACACAACTAGCCCATGCTCATGGAAAGGGCAGGATATGAGAGAGGGTCCTTGATGTATATGAACTGATGACAGGAAAGAGTGCTCTCTAGCAGTCATCGGAGACCTCCTTCTCTCTGACTTGCCCTCAGAACCTTGTAAGTAGGAGCCATGCTCCTTGTCCAAGGATCAAATCCAAATGGACACACAAAGGAGCATCTTTGAAAGAGACGAATTCATGTGTCTAAATTGAGCAAGTTTTACAAATTTTTTCAACTTTTTGTAAGTCCATTATACTTTATTCCTATGATACTATAATTCCTCAATAATATACTTGTTTTAATGATTTAAATATTTTTGAGGTTGAAAATCTTAGGAACTTTTAACAGTTCTGTGTCCCAAATACTCCTTCAAAGTATCCTTTCCTAATTTGCTGAAGTGGCCTCAATCTTGTTAACATCCTTCTGTCTATATTGATTCTTTCTGGCATACATTTTCAAGTCCTGGGACAGCTCTTCAGAATTTGAGCAATTGTTAGCTCTGTTTTCAGTGAATTCACTGACAGATGGGACTCCTGACGAATGTAGCCAGAGACTTACCTATTCACCCAGAGTACTTGGTTTTCATTTTTGGGCCAAGGCCGCAGAGGGCAGAACCACCCCAGGCTGGTGAATGACCTCACTTTGTGTAGGTAATGGCTGCCCAATGCTGCAGATAACATATTGGCCAAGGGTTGCTGAAGTGTGAGGAACTTGGGAGGGGGAGCAGATTCCAGGTGAGGAAAAGGTTCTGATTTTATTTGAGACATCATAATTCATGGCAAACACCCCTCATGCACAATGCCTGCCATTATTTTATTAGTAAATAAAAGAAGCTGAAAGACTTAGCTTGTTGCCGAGAGCTCCACATTTAGAAGGACTCCAGACTTGGTTTAATGTTCAGTTTTTAGGATCTTCAAATTCATAACAGCGTTTTCACAATGTACCCACCATAGGTTATGTCACTTGTCCTGAGTACACAATTTTGTCTCAGATTGCGTTTATCACCTCACGTGCTCTTCCCTTGGGCTCTAAGTCTCAGCATATATGAGGTTTAGGGCAAGGACACAGAAATAAAGTCAGAACCAAGGGCCAACGGTGCTGTCACTTATAAGCAGGGATCCAGCAAGTCAAGTGTGGGTTCGGCATCTGTGCCCAAGACTCTTCTGATCCAAGACACGGAGGAATACATTGCATAGGAGACTGGTAGCCAGAGCACTTGGCGTTTCCAGCTCAAGGCTCAAGTTTTATGGTTTGACACTGGGGTCAAGGTCAGGAGAATCATTCTCCCTATGAGGTATCATCTTTCAATAAAGTATCACTGCTTGTGGTTTGCTTGACACTAGCACAATTGGCATGTGAACACAAATCCGAGCCCAATTCTGAACATTACTCAAAATAATTTCTTTAAAAACCTTTAATTCTTGGGCAAAAGACATGAACAGACACTTCACAAAAGAAGACATTCGAGCAGCCAACAAACACATGAAGAAATGCTCAACCTCACTAATCATCAGGGAGATGCAAATCAAAACCACACTGAGATACCACCTAACTCCAGTCAGAATGGCAATTATCAACAACTCAAAAAATAACAGCTGCTGGAGAGGGTGTGGAGAAAAGGGAACACTTCTACACTGTTGGTGGGAGTGTAAACTAGTGCAACCTCTGTGGAAAGCAGTGTGGCGATTCCTAAAAGCTCTAAAAATTGACCTTCCATATGACCCTGCAATCCCCCTACTGGGAATATACCCTGAAGAACACAAATCACTCTATAAAAAAGATACCTGCACACGTATGTTTATCGCAGCATTGTTCACAATAGCAAGAACCTGGAAACAACCATGCTGCCCATCAAAAGAGGACTGGATTAAAGGTACATATACATGATGGAATACTACGTAGCCATAAAAAAGAACAAAATCATGAATTTCGCTGCAACCTGGATGGAACTAGAGTCTATAATACTGAGTGACCTCTCACAAAAACAAAAATCCGAATATCACATGTTCTCACTCATATAATGGACCTTGAACATCCAATGCAATACTATGAGAAAATGACGGATGGTACTGGGAAACTATGGGGGGGAGGGGGATGGGATTAACAGTAGCAAATATCTGTCGGGGGATGGGAAAACACTTCTTATCTACAGAGTACCTGAATGAAACGTCATTTTACACCTAACCCTTAACTGTACCCCACAAAACCATAATAAAAAATACTGATTAATGAAGAAAAAAAAACAACAAAAAAAAACCCTTTAATACTTGTCAAAATTTGATTACAAAATACTTTGACTGAGTGGAAGAGAAAACAAATCATGAAAACGAATGCACAAATTTTGCAGACATGGCCTCTACTAGCTGGAATGACCTTTGGCTGTCATTTCATCACAAAATCTATCTTCTGATAATATTGTCTCTAATGGGGATCAGGTATCTCACATGGATTTACCCTCTCCCCAAATCATAAATCTTTCCAGGAGCGCCTCCTTCTCTTGAATATTTAACTATGTACTAAACAGAAAAAGTTTTGATGGTTAGAGGTTATAAATTTCCGCTTAAAAAAATACACAAGAGAAACTAATCTGTAGTGATAGATGTATCACTGGGTTTAAGGGATAAAGAGAGGCATTGCATAGTGGCATGAGGGAATTCTGTGAGTGATGGAAATATTCTATATCTTAATAGGGTGCGGGTTATGTGGGTGTATACATATATATCGCTCAAGAGCTACTGTTTTGTTCCTTGAAAATGTGTAAAGCTTACTTCATATGATTTATGTCTTAATTTATTTGATTTTTATATGTCTGAGAAGATATATTTGAGGTAATCATGGGATATTCTTTAATGATGATAAAGTACATATTTCATTAACTTCATGTAATGAATTAGCAGGCATATATGAATCCACTTCTGTGACTTCTGAGTCCTCAGCTTAAGATTCCTAGGCAAAATGTGTCCATATTTGCCTTTGCATGTGTGGAGCTGTGGAAGAGGCTTTCTGAAATTAACAAAAGATATCCAGATATTAAGATTCCTGCCTTAGGTTAGGTTCTTTCACTTTTATATTTCGTGTACAATTCTGTAGATGAATGATAATTTTTATGCTCATTTTATAGATAAAATCTAAGTAAATGTATCCTGTGAAATATTAGTCTCAGGCCTTGATGATGTGGTGTTAGCATGGGAATCATGGCCAGGTGTCATGGATCCCAGTCAGAGTTCATTGTGTTCCCTGTTGTCTTCAGGATTAAATCATTTCTTTCTATAATTTCATGGAAATTAGTAGGTCTGATAAGGACGCCAGAAATATCATTCTTATTTTGAAGGTAGGCATCTTTCTTCATGAAAAGGAATTGTAACATAGAACTGTAAACACAGGACTTAGTGACAGAGAGACCAGGGTTATAGTGCCAGCACTGCATCCTAAGATCTACCAACATAATGTGGTCAAGTTATTTAACCTGTGCGCCAATTCCCTCATGAGTAAGATAAGAATAGCATTTGCACCTTAAGGCATTTTCTAATAGTTACATTTCCAAATAATCAAAATTTTGCAAATGAAGGACTATTATTTGCTATATCGTAATAAATGATGCAATTGTTTTTTTCTGAATCTTATCCTAAGAACAGAACTGAACTGTGACCCTGCATTAGTGCGCTTAGTATTCTTCAAGTAATCCTGTCATGCATGTAACAGATGGTCTCACGGAAACAGTGACATATTATACATTTAATACTCTAGGATTTCAATGTGGTGTGCAGATAGAAGTTAATATTATACATTATAAAAGAAGAAAATCCTGCTGGCAGTGGATTTGCCTAGAGGATGAGAATGGACGAGCCTAGAGGACATTATGCTACTTGAGTAATCGAGGCACAGAATGACAATTAGTGCCTGATTCTGCTTATGGGACATAACCTAAATTTGCAAACCTGTTGAAATAAACTCTACAATATTGGTTTTCAAGGGTTGGGGAGTGAGAATGGGGAGTTGATATGTATGGGCATAAAATTTGAGTTAAGCAAGATAAGTCAGTTCTAGAGATTTGCTGTGCAATATTGGACTCTAGATGATGATAATGTAATATGCAGTTAAAATGTATTACGAGAATAGGTCTCATGATAAATGCTCTTACTACAATATTACAAAAAAGAAAAACTTGCATAAAAAGGGTAGGTAGCCAAAGAAGGAAAGTAAGGGGAAAAATTGGAATATTGCACAATTCCAACACTGAGTAAACTCCATTGAAGGAATAACAACAACTTAAAATGCAGACCTTAATACTGTAAAAAACAAATGAAACTTGCTTTGGTTTAAATTTGTTTTCTTATTCTGTTTCCATTTTCTGTATTAAGTAATGCAGTCAGTAGTACAAAGAAGAGAGCCCAACAGTGCTTATTAAACAAACAATAAAATAAATTATCAAGCAAGAATAATCCTGGGTAGTCTTTTCTTTTTTTTAACATATTTTTTATTTAAAAATTGTGGGGTACAGTTAAGGGTTAGATATACAAATATGCATTGTGCAGATACCCTTGTTGATGAAGTGTGTCCCCCCATCCCCAGACAGATATCAACTACCATTAAACCCACCTCCCTTCCCTTCCCTACCTCCCCATAGTTTCCCACCACTGTCAATGTTTGTCTTATAGTATTACTATATTGTTCAAGGATCACTTATGTGTGAGAACATGTGATACTCAGATCTCTTTCTGTGAAACAGCACTCAGTATTATAAATTCCAGTTCCATTCAGGTTGCTGTGTAATTCATGATTTTGTTCTTTTTTATGGCTGCCTAATATTTCATTGTTTATATGTACCACATTTAAAAAATCCAGTCCTCTTTTGATGGACAGCATGGCTGGTTCCATGATCTTCCTATTGTGAACAATGCTGTGATAAACATAAGTGTGCAGGTATCTTTTTTATGGAGTGATTTGAGTTCTACAGGGTATATGCCCAGTAGGGGGATTGCGGGATCATGCGGAAGGTCGGTTTTTAGAGCTTTTAAGAATTGCTGCACTGATTTCCACAGAGGCCACACTAGTTTACACTCCCACCAACTGCGTAGAAGTGTTCCCTTTTCACCACGTCCTCTCTAGCATCTGTTATTTTTTGAGTTATTGATACTGGTCATTCTGACTGGAGTTAGGTGGTATCTCAGTGGAGTTTTAATTTGTATCTCCTTGATGAGTAGTGAGGTTGAACATTTCTTCATGTGTCTGATGGCTGCTCATGTCTTCTTTTGAGACGTGTCTGTTCATATCTTTTGCCCACTTTGTAATGGAGTTTGTTTTCTTGTTTTCA
Organism: Carlito syrichta; assembly: GCF_000164805.1. Taxonomy (NCBI): domain Eukaryota; kingdom Metazoa; phylum Chordata; class Mammalia; order Primates; family Tarsiidae; genus Carlito; species Carlito syrichta. The sequence continues at coordinate 12,939 of NW_007253727.1, read as the reverse complement.
ACACATTTGAGTTCCTTGCAGATCCAAGATGTTAAGCTTTTGTCAGACACGGAGATGGCAAATACTTTTTCCCAGTCTGTGGGCTGTCTCCCTGCTCTCTTGATGGTTTCTTTGTCTTTGCAGAAGCTTGTCAGTTTAACAGGGTCCCACTTGTCTAGCTTATCTCTTATGGCCTGTGTGTTTTGGGTTTTGTTCAGGAATTAGATGCCAGTTCCAATTTCCATAAGGGTGTGTCCTGAATTTTCTAAGGTTCTTATGGTTTGAGGTTTTACATTTAGGTCTCTGATCCATTTGGAGTTAATTTTTTTGTATGTTTTTTCTTTTTTGCCTCATGGTAGGTTGCTTCAGGTACAGGACGAATGAAACTTGCTGTGAAAACTTCCCTAAACTGCCAACATCACCCCCTCTTCCCTGACAATTTGCCACTACTGCCATAGCATTATAATGGTTCAAGTTCCATTTATGAGTGAGAACATATGGAACTCTGTTCTTTGTTTATGTGATAAATCACTGAGTATGATCGACTCCAAATCCATCCAAGTTGCTGCAAAGTTCATGTATTAGTCCATCTTTATGGCTGCATAATATTCCATTGTGTATATGTACACATTTTTGTATCCAGACCAGCTTCGATGGGCAACACGGTTGGTTCCATGTTTTTGCTATTGTGAATAGAGCTGCAACAAACATACGTGTGCAAATATCTTTTTCGTAGAATGATTTGAGTTCCTTTGGGAATATTCCCAATAAGGGAATTTCTGGGTCATAGTGAAGGTTCATTTCTTGTTCTTTCATACGTCACCACACTGTGTTACAAAGATGTTGTACTAGTTTGCATTCCCACCAGCAGTTGAGGGAAACTTCTATGGGAAGGAGGGACTTACGTCATCAACAATGGTACCTGCATGATCAATGTTTATATACCTAACCTTGAAATGTGCCCCACATCTTTATAATAAATATTTAAAAAATATATGTGTGTGTGTGTGTGTGTGTGTATCTCCCAAGAGGCTATTATATATACTCACATAAATGCAAAAACAGTTTTCACTGGCTGCCTTACATGGAAATGCTTTCTTAGAATATTGCAATCAACTCTATACTTTAGCACATACTATATTTCACTTAAGAGATGAATACTTTATTCTGTACAATAAATTTTATTAAATATAGAACACCTTAAAAAAACCTACACAGTTCCTTTGTGGTGTTGCTGGAAAACCCTCTCAACTAATTCAGCCTCCGTGAAAGCAAAAACATGGCCTCCTCCATAGTATACCTACAGTGCCACAATTTGCACCTATTTTTTCTAAATGGAGGATGAATGGAAATGCTTTGACTGTAAGTTATATGTTCCTTGGTCTCATCAGGAAGAGTGTTCGATGATAACATAAGAGTCATGAATTTGCCATCCTGTTAATGGAGACATGGCAAGAGAAAGCCACATGAGAAGAAAGATATACAGTGTGGGAGGCAAAGGGTGTAGAGTGTTTTCAAGAATCTAATTCATTTATTCATATTGATAAATATTGGCTGTACATATTTTCAAGATATAGGTGACACTTTCATACATACATATAATTAAATCAAGGCAAGAGGGATGCACAGCTCCTGAAATATTTATTTTTTATTTACACTAGAAATATTTTAATTATTCTTCTCTAGCTGTTTGAAAATGTTCAACTAATGTTCACTACATCACTCTCTCGATCTATCAAACAACCTGACTTGTTGCTTCTTTCTAAGTGAATATGAGACCCAGGAAAGCTGTTTTGCTCAAATCTATAAATGACAACATAATCTTTACTGAGTGTGACTCTGTGAGCATTAAAGAGATCACAGACAGAAGCAGCAGAGAGTGTCAGGGAAAGGCCTGTCAGCCTAACAGGGCTGAGCACCTTGGGATGGCAGCACCACCCTGAGGGTCATTTTCTGAGTGGGGGCAGGATGCTTTTGGCATCTCCTTCTGAAAGTGGCCTTGTCCAGTTACTCTTCTTAAAGGTCATCTCCTGCCATCTTCACCCTATGACTGGACCAGACTGTGTGACTCCTCCTAACTGCACATCCTAAACAAAGGTGGAACAGGTGGAGTACACCACCCAGAAGCCCATGGCATATATTATAGTCTTCTATCTGCCCTGTCACTTTCCTAACAATCATTTCCCAGCCCTGCGGCCCCAGCCCCTTGACTTTCCACAGCCCATGCAGAGGCAGAGAAACCCCCTTGGTGCCAACTGAGGCTTCTGGCACCCCTACCCATAACTGGAGTGCAGAGTCTTTGTTTAACTCCACATGTTCACAACCCACTCCATGAATTCAAACCATTTCCCTATTACTCCCTAATGCCAGGGATCCTCTTCAGCTCTCCACTGGTGGGCCATCCTCCCAACCAGCCAGCCCCAGCGTTCCCTGTAGCAGTGTAGAGCCATAGGCCTACAAAGTGGTCAAAGGTTCAGTCTCATTAATTGACACTTGACCCGATGAGCTCAAGTTTGTCCAAATCTGCAAAAGAAATAACCAGACCCCACCCCCAGCCCCTGAAACCTCCACCCTCTCTCACACACACCCTTTCTATGCTTTCCCGGAAGGGTGGATTTAGCTTTTCAAGCTACCCTTAGACAAAATGGTACATTGACCAACATTTTGTTTCCAAATAACCAATTGTTACATCATTGCAATTGGTATCTTAAGATGGAAGAGCAGAGCTAGAATAACACCCTAAATGAAATTAAACAATGTGATGATATCAAGCAGATACATCCTGGAAGCACTTGATTCCATGACTCCTTTTGATTAAAAAGACCCATATTTTAAATATTTTGTATGCAGGCAAATTATTACTGAATTTTAGATAGTGTGTTTTTGAAGAGGAGTTCTATTTTTTACACATTTGTGTTATGTGTATAATGTATGTATGTATTTATAAATTCATAAATTCTTAATATAACAACTCTGTAAGCTATAACTTGGGCAGATTGAGTGGTCTGAAATTATCTGTCACTCCCCAGAAATACCTATGAGTTCCACCAGTATCTCATAACCTGTTAATAAATACAACCCAAACTTTTTTACATGGCCGAGTCTCCTCAAGAAGACACACAGTCATGCACACTCACACATACAAAGAGAGCACCTTTCAGTTGTCAAGGTTAAGCACAACTGATTTTTCTTTCATATTTATAGGTTCATATCTGAGATACACCTTTGATGTTTCCAGCCCCAACAAATCACTCTGTATGGTATATAGAAAACTGTGGTTATGGTGAAAGCCTTTTTACAGGGTCATAAAGCTAAATAAATATTCATATAATTCAATATTTTTGTTCCAAATGAATATTGCAAATTCTTGCTTTAGATGAACTTGGGCACTTTGGAGTACTGGTCAACAATCTTGCAAAACTAACCTCTTATTACACTGAAATATTAAAAAAAAACTTCTTTGTCTTTTGATTAAGTGTGCATGACGGTCCCTAAAATTACTTAAGTTTACAGTTGCAGATACGATTTTAATGACACTAGTTAATGAGTTGTTTGTGGAGAGAGTTTTTCTTGGTAGAGTGGTCAAAAATAAGGTATAGATTCTTCATAATTAAAAAGAAGTAGCAAATGAAATAAAATATAAATCAACATTTCTATTTGTGCTTGTCTGTCTTGAACAAATGGGTCTTGTGGTAAGTAGTCTAATTCTGTGAAATTGTTTGCTTAGTCCTGACAGGGCACTTTGGAATTCTGATTCAGTATCTTGCTATGGCTTGCTATTTAGTTGGCACATTTCTCACTGGTACTTTTTAAAATTTATTCCAGGAGAGTCAGTTCCTAATTGGTAGCTAATGTCAGGGACATTATGGAAAGGGTAAGGTATATATACATATAACTATGGATAAACCCAAACGCCTGGTTTTATTTAATACAACAACCAACAATTTAAGAGTTGATAAAGGCAGAGTCCTTTATACAGGGGTGTTCCATAATGATTCCTAGGACTTAATACATAATTATCTAGGAATTTGGAATGAGTTTATGGACACTGAAAGCATTGTCAATATCCAGAGCCTTTGCTTTATACCAAAGCAACAAATTTTTTAAAATAATCAATTTGTATGACTTATGCTGATATTGTGCATAGATAAGAATAAGTTTAAACTAAAATGTATATAGCTTCTGATATAGCTTTATACTAGCAACAAGTTTATAACTTCAAAGTGAATAAGCTTCAAGTTTTGAAGTTAATAACTTTCAAATGCTGAACATCTCTTTTCACATGGCCAGTGTGTTAAAAATCCTGTATTTCTAAGCATAATTGTGTACCAAGTATTGTGCAATGCCATCAGAAGAACCTACTTGGCAGTAGTGTGTTCAAGAGCTAGAGGAAAGGACACTTGCTTGCCAGGAGAGCAGCATCAGGGATTCCTCTTCTTTGAGAGGACTTACAGCTCACATGGCAGCTTAGGTCTAGTCTGAAGCAATAACTCACATCAAGTTGATGCAGAAGCCGCCCTGGCCTAAAGCTTCTTTCCACAGAAGAACCAATATCTCTGGTTACAACTTACAGACTCCCGCATGGATGCCCCATACATGAGTTACCACAGTCAAGGAAGCCAAAAGTATGGCACCTCTTTAGATGCTTGGAACATGTTTATGGTTCCTTCAAGATCAGAGTCAATTGATCAACCAGGAGTCATTTTTACCATAAGTAAGATTGCCTGGTAACTGTTGAGAAAAAGCATCTTTATTTGCTTTCATGATAACAACTAGGAGTTTAACTGAGTTAACATGGGTTCTAGTCATGCCAAAAAGGAAATATTATTGCTAAATTGTTGCTCACTAACGTTGTTCTTATCAAAATATGGAGATTGTCAAATGCACCTAATTCTATTTATAGTCTCTCTTTTGTAAAGTTAGAAAGGAAATTGAGCTGGTTGTTTAGTAGCCATCTCAGAAATTCCACAGGTAATTTGAATTATAAAAGATATTATAAGTGTTAGATTATTCTCAAAGCCGAGATTTGGGAAACAGTGTTGAAAAAAGTCATAAAGATAAATTGGTTAGAAGAAGAAAGAATACTTGTTTTGGCTGCTCACATATCTTGGTCAAAACAGTATTGAAATATAACATGAGTTAAATTAATAAACAAAAATAATTTTAGTTCTTCCAGAAATGAAGAATTACTGTTGGTTTTTGGGAAATAACAAGTGTTCCTGCTAGACAAGATGTCTTTCTGCTTAGTACAACTACAAATCCTAGAAATAACGCACAAGGTAACCAAAGGGGAACTCTGGAAGGAGGAGGAGTAAGTCGGGTTATTGCAGCACCCTGTGCCTGGAGGAACATCATAGCAACAGGGCATCTTGCATCTTCCCAATCCAACAGAAAGAAGTGACACTTACCTGGTATTTCCCAGTTTCCAAAACTGGTGATAGATGGCAGCCCCAAGACACTCATTTCTCCCCTGGATAAAAAGTCTTGCTGACAACATCAGGTGAATTGGTAGCAACAGCAGTTGGACTGATTGACCTCACTGTTAGTAAGTAGTAAAGGGTACCGAGCTGCTCTGTTTTGCAGGCATGACAGTTCTTTCTTCTCACCCTAAAGACAATGAAGGCTGATTACAACCACCCAGAGAATTATAGGCACAGAAATATCTCTTCCTGGAAGTGCTGTTTGTCTTTATAGGTCTGAGATTCCCCTTCCAGATGCAAGGCACCTGGCAGCCAGATGGCCACAAAAAGGAGATTCCCGCTAAACAACTCCCCAGCCGAGGAAACCCAGGAAGTGATATCCCTCCTCCTCACCTGCAGGTGCCTGCTGGATCTTAAGGCACCGGGAAGTAGGTGATAACACAATATAAGAATCGGACTATGAATCCTCTTCTTTTGTGCCAAAGCATTCCTTCTCCCTTCTAGGCAAAATGAGCAGTCTGTCCTATAGACGCTACCTTGGACACTGAGGCAACAAGAGCAGGGGAAAGCAGGAGCTAAAGTGGTACCGGATAAACCTGGGAGTCTCTAGTAATATTACAAGTACTCTGAAAAGGAAATTTTCATGAGAACGAACAGTCAAAAAACTAGGCTAGTATCTGGGTGCAAAACCTAAACAAGATATGACCCTGCTAAAATGGGATTCAAATAGGACCCAGAGTCTCCCAGCATGGTAGCCAAATGTTCAGGATATAATAGAAAATCATGTGTCATATCAAGTACCAGGAACTTATAACTTAAAATAGAAGAGATATCAAATGACACAACCACTGAGAGTCAGATATCAGAATCATCTGACAAGGATTTTGAAGAAGCCAGTTGGTTTAAGCAACTACAAGTATTTTCATCCAAATGACAAAGTATAAAATCTCAGCAAAAAAATTATACAAAAAATGCATTTGAAATTATGTAACTTAAATAGACAACAGAGATTCAAAAACTCATTGGATAAGCTCAGTTGTAGAGTTTCTATGATAGAATGCTTTCAGTACAAATCTGAACAACATAAAGCAGGCTGAAAAAAATAAGAGTCTCAGAACTTTGGAACAGAAATGAGAAGCTAGCATTCGTATCATCAGAATTACAGAAGGATGTCAGATAGTGGTATGGAAAAAAACAGTTGTCAAAAGCTTCACACGTTTTGGAAAAGGGAAGCATGAGGACACAAGAAGCCATTGGAACATGAAGTTAAATACAGCTATATAAATGCACACTAAGATGATTTTATACTAAGTTGGCCAAGAAGTTAAAAAAGAAAAAAATATACACCAATACACATTATAAGTAAAATTCTAAAAACTAAAGACTAAGAAAATATTATGGAAAGCAACCAGAGAGAAGTAGTTGCATTATTCTTAGAAAAACACCAATTCCAATGACAACAGCTTTATCTTTCTTTTTTTAATTTTGAAAATGTGGGCTACAATTCAGGGTTAGGTATACAAATGGTTATCACTCAGGTACCCATATTGAGGAGGGTACATCCTACTCTCCACTAGCAGTTTCCCACTACTGCCAATCCCACCCATCCACTCACTCTCCCCCATCCCCCTGACAGCAGTTTCCAACTACTGCCGATCCCTTAATCCCTTTCTTTCAGTATGATGATAATTCTTATGGTCAGCTTATGAGTGTGAATATATGGTACTCAGATATAACAGATTTTTCATTAGGATCCACGGTTTTAATGAGGAAGAGGTACAGTGTGTTTCTTCAAGTGCCAAAAGAAAGTACCACCAATTGTAAATTCTTTATTTGGTAAAAGTATGCTTCTAAAATGAAGCAACAACGAACACATTCTCAGACTAAAAGAAACAAGTAATTTGTCACCACCAGATCTACCCTTAAAAATGGGCAATGGACATTCTTCAAATAGAAGAAAATGGTAAAAGAAAGTATCTCAGAGATTCACAAGGGGAAAAATTAATTTATTGGGCATTAATATGGGTACAAACAATAGTATATTCTTTTACCCATGAGTTTTACAATCATATGTGATTTTTAAAGCACACCTTAATATAGTCTGATAATCCAGACCATGATATTGAAAGGTGCAGAATGTAAACGGACCTAAATAAAGGTACCCTTGATTCACCTAAAGTGGTAAAATGTTGATACATAAAGCAAATGTGTTTATTGTAATACCTAGAGCAGCCACTATGAAAACTATACAAAGAGGTACATGAAAAAACACTATGAATTAATCTGTGAATGTAATTCTAACAATATTCAGAAAATCTACATGAATGTAAGAAAAAAGAAAGAGAAAAATGAGATCTAGAGGAAACAAATAGAAAATAAATAATTGAAGGATCAGACTTAAACTCGAATATAGCCATAACTCCCTTAACAGTAAAGGTTGTGTTAAACATAGGGGAGAAGTCTTACCCAGGCCCTGAGTGTGGGCGCCAGGTTAGCCAGAATACCTCCCTCACCATATATCAGAGGAGGCACTCAGGAGAAAAGCCATATGTTTGCAGGGAATGTGGGTGACACTTTAAGTATATGTCCTCTCTCACTAACCACAAGAGGATTTACACTGGGGAGAGACACTTTGCACGCGGAAATATGGACAAGGCTCTCACCAGAAGATACCCCTTATTCTATACAAGAGGACACACTTGGAGGAAAAGCCCTTTGTGTGTCCCGAGTGTGGGAGAGGTTTTTGCTGGAAGGCATCACTCCTCCAACACCAAAGCTCACACACAGGAGAAGCCCTTTTTGTGCCTTGAGTGTGGTCATGGTTTCAGGCAGCAATCAGCACTCCTCAGTCACCAGGTCACACACTCAGGGGAGAAGCCTTATGTCTGTGGTGAGTGTGGGCACAGCTTTCATCAGAAGGGTACCCTCATCAGACACCAGAGAACACATATAAGACAGAAGCCTCACCCCTGCACCAAGTGCAGGCGAAGTTTTAGCAAGGTCACCTTCACCGGACACCAGAGGACACACAGAGAGAAGCCTTAACCTGAATGTGGGTGTTGCTTTGGTCAGAAAGTCACCCTCATCAAGAACCACAGGACACACACATGGTAGAAGCCCTATCTGTGCGTTGAGTGTGGGCATGCTTTTGACTTTAAGTCACTCCTCACTAGATACCATAGGACACAACCAGAGGAGGAGTTTTAGTGGAAAGGATGTGTAGGCAAGGCCTTGGCCAGAAGTCACATCTTATCACTGACCCGAGAACGTACTCTGGGGAGAAGACTTGTATTTGTTAGTGTGGACATGGCTTTGACTTTACGTCTGCCCTCAGCAACATCAGGGGTCTCACTCTGGAGCGAGGCCATATGTGTGCAGGGCATGCAGGCCTGTCTTTAGATAGAAGATGCACTTGCACTGACCAAGTCTGTGGACCAAGTCTTGCTATCAACTCCTACCACAAGAGGTGTTCTTCCCTGTCCTCCCCTTCCCTTCCTTTCCCTCCTCTCTTCTTCCCTGCCCCATTCATGCTCTTCCCTCTCCTACCCTCAAGAGTGTGAAGCAGGCAGAAATCATAGTAAATCTTCCAGTTTCCTGAATGGAATGGGGAAAATGTGTCTCTCTTTTATTGATCATGAGATAGTTGGTTTGCAGTTTACTTTCTATATTAGTAATGTGTCTTTGCTATGGCTGCCACAATAAAGTACTCGATTCTGAGGGTCTTTAACAGCAGAACGTGGTTCTCTCTTAGGTTTGAATCCCAGAAGTCCCAATCAAGGTATTGACAGGTTGGGTTATTGCTAAAACCGCTCTTCTTTCCTTGCAGATGGCTACCTTCTTGCTGTGTTCCCTTGAGGCTTTTTTTTTTTTCTTTTTTTTTTACTGTGATCTGCTTTTCTGGTGTCTATTCCTCTTCTTTTGAAGGATATCAGTAACTTTGGATAGGGCCAAACCTTTATTACATAATTTAATCCTGAAACTTTCTAAACGGCTCTATGTTCAAACACAGCCACATTGGCGGATGGGACTTCAACATACAAATTTTTATCAGAACACTATTTTGTCTGTAACTCTTGACCACAAAAATTCTACAAAATTATCCAAATCCTAAAGTTCTGGTTCCATTTTGCATAACATTTTCTTCAGTTTGTTTCTCTCCTTTCATATTTTACACTAAGCACAAGGAGAAAACAGGCCACAGTTTCATCACTTTGTGTAGACACTTCATATGATATTTTGCACTTACAGCACTTAGAGTGACTACATTACATAAAACACTAGAACATAGTTGGAGCAAATACTTTGCAACTATATAGCAAGGATTCCAGTTTCCAGTTACTTTTTCCACATTTCTGTTGGAGACCTCACCAAAATCAGCTTTAACATCTATAATCCTACAAACAGTCTTAATTGGCAGTCCTGGATTTTCCTATTTTCCAAACTCTCCTAGTACCTCCAAATTCTCCTAGTCTCCAATAATTATGCAGTTCTATGCCATGTCCACATTTTAGGTTTGTTACAAAACACCCTATTCCTAGTACCAAATTCTGTGTTAGTGTGTTAGGGCAGACTTAAGGAAAACCAGAGTGAGTGCCTTAAGGAATAGAACATTTATTTTTTCACAGTTTTGGGAGCTAGAGTTCCAGAACAAGGTGTTGGCAGGATTAGTTTTTAATAAAGCCTTCTCTCCATGGCCTGTAGATGGCTGCCTTCTCTGTATCTTCACATGACCTATTCTTTTTTTTTTTTTCCTAATAATTTATTCACCTTATATTGGTGGCTTTTAACTTTTATATTTACTGTGCTGTCGTTTAAAATAATTTTCAGTTCAATTTCCCTTATTCATCCAGAGATTTTTTTTTAAATTAATCAGTATTTTTTATTATGGTTTTGTGGGGTACAGTTAAGGGTTAGGTGTATAATTATGTTTCATTCAGACACCCTGTTGATAAGAGGTGTTTTCCCAGCCCCAGACAGATATTTGCTACTGTTAATCCCACCCCCCCCCATAGTTTCCCAGTACCGTCAGTCATTTTCTTATAGTATTACATTGGATGTTCAAGGTCCATTATATGAGTGAGAACATGTGATATTCTGATCTTTGTTTCTGTGAGAGGTCACTCAGTATTATAGACTCTAGTTCCATCCAGGTTGCTGCGAAATTCATGATTTTGTTCTTTTTTATGGCTGCGTAGTATTCCATTGTGTATATGTACCACATTTTTTTAATCCAGTCCTCTTTTGATGGGCAGCATGGTTGTTTCTAGGTTCTTGCTATTGTGAACAACGCTGCGATAAACATACGTGTGCAGGTATCTTTTTTATAGAGTGATTTGTGTTCTTCAGGGTATATTCCCAGTAGGGGGATTGCGGGGTCATATGGAAGGTCAATTTTTAGAGCTTTTAGGAATCGCCACACTGCTTTCCACAGAGGTTGCACTAGTTTACACTCCCACCAGCAGTGTAGAAGTGTTCCCTTTTCACCACACCCTCTCCAGCAGCTGTTATTTTTTGAGTTGTTGATTATTGCCATTCTGACTGGAATTAGGTGGTATCTCAGTGTGGTTTTGATTTGCATCTCCCTGATGATTAGTGAGGTTGAGCATTTCTTCATGTGTTTGTTGGCTGCTCGAATGTCTTCTTTTGTGAAGTGTCTGTTCAGATCTTTTGCCCATTTTATAATGGGGTTGTTTGTTTTCTTCTTTTCAGTACGTTTCAGTTCCTTGTAGATCCAGGATGTTAAGCCTTTGTCAGACCTAGAGTTGGCAAATACTTTTTCCCAGTCTGTAGGCTGTCTCCCTGCTCTCTTGATGGTTTCTTTGGCTTTGCAGAAGCTTGTCAGTTTAATAAGGTCCCATTTGTCTATCTTCTCTCTTAAGTCCTGTGGGTTTCGGGTTTTGTACAGGAATTGGATGCCAGTTCCGATTTCCATGAGAGTATTTCCTTCCTTTTCTAAGGTTCTTATGGTTTGAGGTTTTACATTTAGGTCTCTGATCCATTTGGAGTTAACCTTTGTGCATGGGGATAGATAGGGGTCCTGTTTCAATCTTCTGCATGTGGCCAGACAATTTTCCCAGCACCATTTACTGAATAGGTTCTCCTCTCCCCATTGGTAGGTGGTGGGGGCTTTGTCGAAGATGAGTTGGTTGAGAAATTGAGGTTTTGCTTCTGGAATCTCAATTCTGTTCCATTGATCTATATGCCTGTTCCTGTACCAATACCAAGCTGTTTTGATGATTGTAGCTTTATAGTAAAGTTTGAAGTCTGGTATTGTGATACCACCTGCTTTGTTTTTTTTGCTGAGGATTGTTCTGGCTATTCTTGGACGTTTGTGTTTCCATATGAATTCCTGTGTTGTTTTTTCTAGGTCTGAGAAGAATGTTGTTGGTAATTTAATGGGTATTGCATTGAATTTGTAGATTGCCTTAGGTAAGATGGACATCTTCACAATGTTGATTCTTCCGATCCATGAGCATGGGATGTTTTTCCACTTGTTCATGTCAGCTTTGATTTCTTTGAGCGGTGTTTTGTAATTTTCATTGTAAAGGTCTTTCACGTCTCTGGTTAGGAAGATGCCAAGGTATTTCATTTTTTTTGTGGCTATTGTGAATGGAATTGTGTTTTTTATTTGGGTTTCTGTTTGTTTATTATTGGTGTAGAGAAATGCGATTGTCTTTTGTACATTTATTTTGTATCCTGAGACTTTGCCAAAGGCCTTTATCAATGTAAGGAGGACTTTGACAGATTCTCTTGGGTTTTCAAGGTACACCATCATATCATCTGTATAGAGAGATAACTTGACTTCCTCTTTTCCTATTTGAATACCTCTGATTGCCTCCGCTTCTCTGATTGCTCTAGCCAGGACTTCCAATACTATGTTGAACAGGAGGGGAGAGAGTGGGCATCCTTGTCTAGTTCCAGTTTTCAGGGGAATTGGTTCCAATTTTTGTCCATTTAGGAGTATGCTGGCTGTGGGTTTCTCGTAGATGGCTTTTACTATTTTGAGGTATGTTCCCGTATGCCTATATGTTCAAGGGTTTTTATCAAGAAGGGGTGCTGGATTTTATCAAAAGCTTTTTCTGCATCTAATGATATGATCATGTGGTTTTTGTTTTGAAATCTGTTGATGTATTTAATTACATCTATGGTTTTACGAATGTTGAACCAGCCTTGCATGCCAGGAATGAAGCCTACTTGGTCATGGTGGATGATTTTTGAGATGTATTGCTGAATCCAGTTTGCTAGGATTTTGTTGAGAATTTTAGCATCTATGTTCATCAAAGATATTGGCCTGTAGTTCTCTTTCTTTGTTGGATCTTTACCTGGCTTGGGTATCAATGTGATGTTGGCTTCATAAAATAATTTGGGGAGAGTTCCATCTTTTTCACTTGCCTGGAATACCTTCAGTAGGATTGGTATCAGCTCCTCCTTGAATGTCTTGTAGAATTCTGCTGGAAAGCCATCAGGACCAGGGCTTTTTTTTGTAGGAAGTTTTCTTATTACGTAGTCGATTTCTTTGATTGTTATTGGTCTATTAGGG
>NW_007253726.1:4851-5630 GCF_000164805.1 Carlito syrichta | reverse complement strand
ACAAGCTATCTAGCTGTCTAGCAAGCTGACATAACCAACAAGCTAACTGGCTTGTTAGCTTTCTAGCTGACTTAATTATATAGCTAACTAGCTAGCTGACTTAACTATTTGACAAGGAACCTGATAGTCTAACTGACTTAACTAGCTAGCTGATTAGTTAGCTGACTTACTAGCTGACTTAACTAGCTAACTGGCTAACTAGCTGACTTAAATAGCCAGCTGACTTACCTAGCTGGCTACATGGTTGGCTATAGGACTAGCCAGCTGGTTTAACCAGCTAGCTATCTGGCTGGATAGTTGGCTATGCAGCCGCCTAGCTAGCTAGTGGACTGGCCACCTGGCCTCCCAGCCAGCTTAAATAGCCAGCCGTCTGGCTGGACAATGGGATAGAAAGCTGACTAACTAGCCTGGCACCCTGAGATTCAGCTGGCTAGTCAGAAGGCACAATTAGCTGGACACCTACCTGACCAGCCTGCTAACCAGCTGCCTTAAAATGCCAGCCACCTAGCTAGCCAGCTGGCTCACCAGCTGACTTAACTAGCTGACTTAATTCGATAGGCATCCAATTAGCCAGCTGGCTTAACCAGCTAACCACCTAGCTAACCAGTGGGCTAGCCAGCTCACTTAACTCAATGACTTAACTAGCTAGTCAGCCAGCCGGCCAGCCAGTTGATTTAATTAGCTAGCTACCCACCTAGTCAGCTAGCTAGACAGCTGAAGTAACTTGCTTACTTACCCGCTAGCCAGCTGGCTAGCCAGCTAACTTAACTAGTGAACTA
>NW_007253726.1:2754-3717 GCF_000164805.1 Carlito syrichta | reverse complement strand
AGATGACTTAAATAGCTAGCTACCATATAGGCAACTAGCTAGCTCTGACTTAGCTCACTGACTTAACTAGCTAGCAAGCTGATTTAAGTAGCTGACAACCAGCTAGCTACCCAGCTCACCAGCTGACTTAACTAGCTCACTTAACTTGTTAGCTACCTAGCTAGTTATCTAGCTAGCCATCTGACTTAACTAGCTGACTTAACTAGCTCGCTAGTTGACAAACTAGCTGACTTATATAGCTAGCTTCCTAGCTAGCCAGCTGACTTAACTAGCTGAAATAACTAGCTAGCCCAATGGATAGCCATCTGACTTAACTAGCTTTTTAAGTAAGTAACCAGCTGGATAGCCAACTGACATAATGAGATGACTTAACTAGCTATTCAGCTGGTTTCCAGCTGACTTAGCTAGCTGACTTAACCAGATACTTACCTGGCTAGTCAGTTAACTTAACTAGCTGGCTGCCTGTATAGCAAGCTTACTAGCCAACTGACTTACCTATCTGATTTAAACTAACAAGATGTCTAGCCAGTTCACCAAACTAGCTAGCTACCTACCTAGCCAGCAGTCTAGCCAGCTGACTTAACTAAATGACTTGAACAGCTAGCTTACTGGCTAGCAAGCTGTCTTATCTAGCTAGCTACCTACCTAGACTGCTGGCTTTACAGGTGACTAAACTAGTTGATTTAACCAGCTAGCCAGCTGACTTAACTCAAAGGCATCACTAGATAGTGAGGTAGCTATCTAGCTGACATAACTAGCTAGATACTTTCCTTGCCATTTGGCTATCCAGCTCTCTTATCTAGTTAAATTAACCAGCTAGCCAGCTGTCTAGCCAGCTGACATAACTACCTCACTTCCCAGCTAGCCAGCTGGTTAGCCAGCTGACTTAATTAACTGAATTAACTAGCTAGCTACCTAGCTAGACAGCTGACATATAGTTTGGATAACTAGCTAGCTACCTAG
>NW_007253726.1:0-1324 GCF_000164805.1 Carlito syrichta | reverse complement strand
CAGCTGAATTAATTAGCTTGCTATATAGCTAGCCAGCTGGCTAGACAGTTGACCTAACTAGGTGTCTTAACTTGATAGCCAGAAGTCTAGAAAGCTGACTTCAGAAGCAAGCTACCTAGTTAGCCAGCTGGCTAGCCAGCTGACTTAGCTATGTTACTTAACTAGCTAGCCAGCAAGCTGTACAGCTGACATAACTAGCAAGCTACCTAGCTAAGGGGGGTGTATAGCCAGCTGACTTAACTATGTTACTTAACTATCTAGCCAGCTAGCTGGACAGCTGACATAACTAGCTAGCTATCTAACTAGCCAGCTGTTTAGCCAGTTGTCTTAACCAGATTACTTAACTAGATAGCCAGCTGGCTGGACAGCATACTTAACTTGCTAGCTACCTAATTAATCAGTTGTCTAGACAGCTGAGTTAACTACGTTACTTAACTAACTAGCCAGGTGCCTAGCAGGCTTACATAACTACTTAGCTACCTAGCTTGCCAGCTGGATAGCCAGCTGACTTAAGTTAATTCCCTACATATTCCACTGGCTTGCCAGCTGACTTAACTATGTAGCTACCTAGCTAACCAGCTGACTAGTGAGTTGACTTAACTAGGTTACTTATTAGCTAGCTAACTGGCTTGCCAGCTGACTTAACTAGCTAGCTACTCAGCTAGGAAGTTGGTTAGACAGCTGACTTAACTTGTTGACGTAACTAGCTAGCAAGCTGGCTTGACTAGCTGACTTAACCAGCTAGCTACCTATCTAGCCAGCTGGCTAAACTAGATGGCTTAACTAGAAAGCTACCTAGGTAGCTATATAGCAAGCCAGCTGACTTAACTAGCTGACTTAACTAGCTAGCTAGCTGAAATAACTAGCTGGCTTATATAGCTACCTTCCTAGCTAGTCAGCTGACTGACCTGCCTGCTAATCAGCCGACTTAACTTGCCAGCCAGCTAGCTAGCAAGCCGGCTAACCAGCTAACTTAACTATCTTACTTAACTAGATAGCCATCTCGCTAGCCAGCTGGCTTAACTAGCTAACCACCTAGCTAGCCAGCTGTCTAGCCAGCTCACTTAATTTGCTGACTTAACTAGCTAGCCAGCAGGCTAGCCAGTTGACTGAATTAGATAGCTACCTACACAACCAGTTGACTAGCCAGTTGTCTTAACTAGCTGACTTAACCAGCAAACCAATGGCTAGCCATCTGACTTAACTAGCTAGCTAACTAGCTAATCTGTTGCCTAGTCACTTGAATTAACAAGCTGACTTAACCAGCTAACCAGCTGGCTAGACTGCGGACTCAACTAGCTTCCTTAACTAGTTAGCCATCTTT
>NW_007253725.1:3932-5126 GCF_000164805.1 Carlito syrichta | reverse complement strand
TCTGGTCAGTTAACTAGTGGGCTCGCTCGCTTTCCATCAGGTCAGCTAATTTGTCAGCTCACTTACCTGCAAACTGGTCAGCAAACTAGATGGCTCACTCACCAGCCAACAGGTCAACTAAATTGTCAGCTCGCTTCCAGACCAAGAGGTAAGCTAAGAGGCGGCTTGCTCAGCAGCTGACTAGGTAAGTCAGATCACTGTTGGGCTCATAAGCTGACTGATTAGATAAGCCAGATCCCATGTCAGGTCACTCGCCAGATGACTAGTTAAGTCAGCTCACCAGTCGGCTCATTCACCGGCTGACTAGTTAATTCTTCTGTTCATTCGGCTCACTCACTAGCTGACTAAAGTCAGCTGACCAGTCAGCTCACTCTCTGGCTGACTAGTTAAATCAGCTGACCAGTCAGCTGACTCACCAGTCAAATAGTTAAGTCAGCTGGCCAGTCTTCTCACTCGCCAGCAGACTAGTTAAGTTAGCTCACCTGTGGCCTCACTTGCCAGCCTACTAGTTAAGTAAGCTAATCGGTCGGTCGACTAGCCAGTCAACTATTTAAGTCTGCTAACCTATCTGACGACAAGTGAACCAACTTATCAGCTGACACGTTAGGTAAGGTAAATTCTGGGCTGACTAGTTAGGACAGCTAACTAGTCGACCAAATAGTCAGCCAACTACTTAGGTCAGCAAACTAGCCAACCAAAGAGTAAACCGAGCTTACTTGTGGGCCAACTCATCTGTCGACTAATTAACCCAGCTAACTAGTCAGCCAAGTAGTTGGCCAACATGTTATGCCAGCTAACGTGTGGAATGAGTAGTCAGGCAAGAGGTTAAACCAGATAAGTAGTCAGCCAAATTGTCAGCCAACAAGTTAAGTCACCTAGCTAACTCGTTACCCAACTAAGAAAGCTTGTTAACATGATTACCAAGTAGTTAAAACAGTCAGCTAACTCGTTAACCAACTCTTTATGTCAGCTAGCTATCTGATTATCCAACTAGTTCAGTCAGTTAGCTAAATCAGCTAGCTAACTAGCTAGCTAGCTAAGTTAGCTATCTAAAACAGCTAGCTCACTATTTAGCTAACTATTTAAGTCAACTACTTATGTCTGCTACCCAACTATTTAACGAACTGTTTGATTCAGGTAGTTAAATCAGCGAGCTAACTACTTAAGTCAGTCAGTTAAGTCAGCAGCTAAGTA
>NW_007253725.1:1679-3303 GCF_000164805.1 Carlito syrichta | reverse complement strand
CTAAGTAGGTAGCTAGCTAGATAAGTCAGCTTGCTAGCCAGCAGGCTAGTTGTTCAAGTCAGCTAGTTAAGTCAGCAAGCTTGCCTGCTGGCTGGGTAGATAGCTAGCCAATTAAGTTTGCTGACTAGCCAGTTTGCTAGCTTAAATCAGCTAGGTAAGTCAGCTGGACAGTCTGGTGGCTAGATAGGTAGCCAACTATTTAAGGCAGCTGTCTAGCCAGCTGACTTGCTGGTTAAGTCTTAGTTAAGTCACCTGGCAACCAGATGGCTTGCTAGTTAAGTAAGCTCATTAAGTAAGTTGGCTATCCAGCTGGTTAGCTAGGTAAAAAGTTAGTTAAGTCAGATGGCTAGTCATCAGGCTAGCTTGTTATTTCAGCTAGTAAAGTGAGCTGGCTACCTAGGAAGTTAGCTCTGTAAGTCAGCTAGTCACATCAGCTAGTTAGCTAGTTAAGTCAACCAGTTAAGTCAACTGGCTAGCTAGATAGCTAACTAGGAAGCTAGCTAGTTAAGCCAGCTAGCTATGACAGCTGGTTAGCTAGGTAGCTAGCTGGTTAAGTCAGCTAGCTGAGTCAAGTTGCTAGCTTGTTAAATCAGCGAGTTAAGTCACCTAGTTAAATGAGCTCGCTAGCCAGCTAGTTAACTAGAAATCTAGGTAGTTAAGTCAGCTGGCAAGTTAGCAGGATATGCGGTAGCTAAAAAGTTAAGTCAGCTGGTTATCCAGTTTTCTAACTAGGTAGCTAGGCAGTTATGCAATCCTGTCAGCCAGCAGGCTAGTTAAGTAACCTACTTAAGTCAGCTGGCTAGACAGCTGGCCAGCTGTGTAGCTAGCTAGTTATGTCAGCTCTTCAGCCAGCTGGCTAGCTAGTAAAGTAACTTAGCTAAGTCAGCTTGTATACAGCTGGATAACTAGGTAGCTAGCCAGTTATGTCAGCATTCCAGCCAGGTGGCTAGCTAGTTAAGTCACATATTTAAGTCAGCTGGTCAGCCAGCTGGCTAGCTAGGTAGCTTGCTATTTAACTCAGCTGGTTAGAAACCTGGCTATCTCATTAAGTCACCTAGTTAAGTCAGCTGTCTAGCCAGCTGGCTAGCTATATAGCAAGATAATTAATTCAGCTGACTAGAAAGCAGTCCAGCTATTTAAGTCATCTAGTTAAGTCAGCTGGCTTGCCAGCTGGCTAGCTAGTTAGCTAACTGGTTAAGTCAGTTGGCTAGCCAGCTGGCTAGCTATTTAAGTAAGCTAGTTAATTCATCTGGCTTCCCAGCTGGCTAGCTAGGTAGCTAGCTAGATAAGACAGCTGGCTAGCCAGCAGGCTAGCTAGTGTTGTCAGCTAGTTATGTCAACTCGCTAGTCAGGTGTCTAAATTGTTATATTACCTAGTTGAGTCAGCTGGCTAACCAGCTGGCTAGCTGGTTAAGTCAGTGAATTTATTCAAGTGGTTAGCCAACTGGCTAGCTATGGAGTTTGCTACTTTAATCAGCTGACTAGCCAGCTGGCTTCCTGGTTAAGTCAGCTAGATAAGTCTGCTGGCTAGCCACATGGCTAGTTATGTAGCTAGCTTTCTAATTCAGCTGGCTAGCCATCTAGCTACCTAGTTAAATCAGTGATTTAAGTGAGCTGGCTAGAC
>NW_007253725.1:0-947 GCF_000164805.1 Carlito syrichta | reverse complement strand
CTAGCTATTAAATTAGCTAGCAAGTCAGCTAACTATTCAGCAGATAGTTAAGTCTGGTAGCTATTCAGCTTGCTAGTCAGCTAGCTCGCTGTTCAACTTGATAGTTAAGTCAGCTATCCAGCTAACTAGCCAGTTAGCTAGCTAGTTGAGTCAGCTAGCTAGACAGCTAGATAGCATTTTTGGTATCCGGTTATGTCAGCTACATAGCCAGTTATCTAGTCAGCTAGCTAGTTAAGCCAGTTACCAAACTTGCTAGTTACTTAGCTAATTAGTCAGATAGAAATTCAGCTAGCTGGTCATCTAACTAGTGGGATCACTTGCTTTATATCAGGTCAGCTAACTAGTCAACTCCCTGGCCTGCCAACAGGTCAGCAATATAGTCAGCTCACTCGCCAGACAACAGGTCAACTAACTTGGCTCTCTCACAGGCCAACAGGTTAGCTGGTGAGTTGGCTTGCTCTCCAGCCGACTAGTTAAGTCAGCTCACGAATTGGCTTGTTCGCCAGCTCACTAGTTAAGGCAACTTGCCTGTTGCCTCACTCACCAGTCAACTAGTTAAGTTGGCTCACTGGTCGCCCGCAGAATAGTTAAGCCAGATGACCAGTCGACTCACGCACTGGCTGACATGTAAGTCAGCTGTCCTGTTGAATCACTAGCCAGACAATTAGTTAAATCAGCTCACCTGTCAGCTCACTTGCCGGCTGACTAGTTTAGTCACCTAACTGGTCGGCCACCTATCCAGCCTACAAGTTAAGTCAACAAATCAATTGGCCGAATAGGTCAACTTGTCAGCCGAAAGTTTGGCTCAGCTAACTAGTCGCCGGCAAGTTAGGTGATCTAACTTATCGGCCTACTACTCAGCTGACTAGTTAGGTCAGCACAACAGTCATCCAACTAGTTAACAGAACTGACTAGTGTGCCAACTCGTCAGTCAACTATCTAACCCA